>NW_006408560.1:21679442-21691351 GCF_000296735.1 Chrysochloris asiatica
AACGGCACTTAACAACAACAACAATATACCAAATAGAGGGGTTGTTGGGTCATACGGTATTTCCATTTCCAACTTTTTGGGGATGTTCCATACCATTTTCCAAAGTGGTTATACCATTTTATAGTTCCACCAGGAATGTAGAAGGGTTCCAGTCTCTCTACACCCTTGCCAGCATTTGTTGTTTTGATTTCCGACTCTACTGCACTTAACAACAACAACAATTGTGTGGCGGAGCCCTGGTGTGGTGCTGCAGGATAATGTGCTGGATCACAAGGTCGGTTTGAACTGCAAGGTTGACAGTTCAAATCCACCAATTGCTTCCTGGAAACCATATACAGGGTCTCTATGAGTTGGAATGGACTTGAAGACACTTAACAACAACAGCAACAATAACAATGATGTGGCACTGTAGGACTGGTAACCACAAGGTTGGCGGTTCAAACCCACTAGCCACTCTTGGAAACCAACTTGATGGCACTTAACAACAACAACAACAATGGCTAATGATCATGAACACTTTTTGTTTTTTAACTTTTTGTTGTGAATTGAGTGAAGGTTTACAGACAAGATCATCAACTTTACATTCAACAAATCGTACACTTTGTTTCATCTCAATGATTACAATCTCCTCCCTGCAACCACAATTATCTTACTTCCTCTCTGTGGTTTCCCATTTACATTTTATATTTCACAAATGAACAAAGCAAAAATATTTTTTTTGCACAAATACAAAACAAAAAATATGTATTCATTTTAATGTCCACAGGGCACATTCTGCAAGTCAGCCTCCTGTCCGCAGGCAAACAACCTTACTCAATCTATGAGCCTAGAGCCTACAGTTACTCTGTCTCTTCATGCCACTGCCTCTACCACCATCTCTGCTGTCATTGCTTTTCTAGGTAGGGATCTCACGCTCCTCTCATGCTTTTCTTTCCTGATGGTCCTATTATTGTCTGTTCCTGAAATGAAAGATTAACTACTTCTGCCTTTTTAGTTATACATTTTCTACAATTACCAGTTTGACAATCACAATTAATCCTGCTAACAATTACTCACAATTGAATCATAAAATCTTATCAACATCACCCCAGCCCCTTTCATTAGACTCATCTGGAAAAGAGAAAAACTATCAGTGGGGACTCTACCTTACTTCCCTCATTTGGAACAAAAGCATACCTATGAAAGTTTGTAAGTCAGTCACATCATGACTTTATAGTTCTCTTCTCCCCTATCTCCATTTTTGATAGCCAATGTCTAAATTGCCTGTCCCTAGTATAGTGGTTACAAATTGGGCTATTAATCTAAAGGTCAGAAGTTCGAAACTACCAGTGATTCCACAGGAAAAAGATGAGGCTTTCTGCTCCTGTAAAGATTTACAGCCTCAGAAACTGTATGCAGGATCGCTATTAGTTGGAATTGACTCCATGGCACACCACCACCATCAACCTAGTACACTGGGGAGACAATCATGTTTTTGATATGAAGAATTTTCCTTTCCAGTTGGAACTTTGAGCAACTGCATTCATAAGCAAAAGTCCAATTAATCAAATTGTAGCAATTTATACTTGTTCACAGTATGAAACATCTTTATCTTCATCTGGTCTGGTTCTGGTCAGCTCAGTCCTAGCCATCCAAGCTAGGTCAGGTTTGGGAGTTCATGTACACCTAACAGCACTTCAGACCAGCTGACCTGTCGGGGACACGGTCTGCAACACTGACCCCTTCAATCTCAGTCCTAGTTCCCAAGATCTTGGTCAGTGCCCATGGGTTCAGGAGTTCACACAACTCCCTACCCTTCAGACCAGCCAGTCTTCCACTTCTCTCTCATCTCATGAGCATTTCTTTTTATGTTTGTTGACCACCTGAATGTCTTCTTTGGTGAAGTGTCATGTTCATGTCTTTCGCCCATTTTTAAATTGGATTATTTGTCTACTTGTTGAGCTGTTTAAGTGTTCTATAAATTTTAGATCTGTCATTGCCAAAATGTTTTTGCCAGTCTGTGGGTTCTCTTTTGGTGAAATATTTTCATATACGTGTCTAATTTTTAGGACATCCCAGTTATTTATATTGTCTTCTGCTGTTTGTGTGCTGTCAGTTGTTTGATAGTGTATATATGCCACGCAACAGAGTCCCTAAGTTTGTCCCTAGTTTTTCCACTGATGATCTTTATAGTTCTAGGTTTTACATTCAGGTCTTTAATCCATGATTTGAGATATGAGACTTGCTTCATTTTTTGACAAATGGATTTCCAGTTTTGCCACCGCCATTTGTTCTAGAGACTATCTCTTCCCCATTTAATGTGTTTTGGTCCTTTTCCGATGATCATCTGAAATTAGGTGGATGAACTTACTTTGGGATTCTCAATTCTGTTCCACTGATCTATGTGCCTTTCATTGTACCAGTGCCAGGATATTTTGTTTACTATGACTGTGTAGTAGGTTTTAAACACAAATATGAGCTGCTTCCAGCTTTGTTCTTTTTAAATAATGTTTTGTTTATCTGAGGTCTCTTTTCTTTCCATATAAAGTTATTGTTGTTGTTATGTGCCATCAAGTTGGTACCAATTCATGATGATCCTATGCACAACAGAAAAAAACACTGTCCAGTCCTGTGTCATCCTCAAAATTGTTACGTTTGAGCCCATTGCTGCTGTCACTGTGCTAATCCATCTCGTTAAGGGTCTTCCTCTTTTTTTTTTTGCTGAATTTCCACTTTAAGCATGGTGTTCTTCTCAAGGGACTGGTCCTTCCTGATTTTCTATACGTCGGTTCACATCATCTGTGTGTCCTGGTGTGGCATAGTGGGTTAATGCACTGGACTGCAAAGTCGGTTTGCACTGCAGGCCAGCGGTTCAAGCTTACCAGCTACTCCTTGGAAACTCTACACAGGGTCTTTATGAGTTAGAATTGACTCGATGGCATTAGTAACAATGAAATCATCTGTTTACATAGAGAGTTTTACTTCTTTGCAAATTTGGATGCCTTTAATTTCCCTTTCTTGCTTTATAACTCTGGCTAAGACTTCAAACACAATATTGAATTGGAGTTGTGATAAAGGGCATCCTTGTCTCATTCCTGTTGTCAAGGACTTCAAGACTATAAATCTTTATGGAGCATACAGCCTCATCTTGCTCCTGTGATTGTTCCATGTTGTTATTATTATTAGGTGCCATCGAGTTGGTTTAGACTCATAGTGACCTTATGTACAATGGAACAAAACACTACCTGGTCCCATGTGGTCCACGTAATTGTTATTATGCTTGAATCCATTGCTGCTGCCACTGTGTCAATCCATCTCCTTGAGGGTCTTCCTTTTTTTTTTGCTGACCCTCCACTTTACCAAGCATGTCTTTCTCCAGGGACTAGTCCCTCCTGATAGTTTGTCTAAAATATGAGAAGCGAAGAAGCCTTACCATCCTCACTTCTAAGAAGCATCTGACTGTACTTCTTTCAAGACAGAATTGTTTATTCTTTTAGCAGTGCATGGTCCTTTTAATAGTCTTCTACATCATCATCATCATTCAAATGCATTGATTCTTCCACATTCTTCCTTTATTCATTGTCCAACTTTCACATGTAAATGAGGTATTTGAAAATACCACAGCTTGGGTAAGGTAGGTGTGTACCTTAGTCCTCAAACTGACATCGTGCTCTTGATTGTGGTTTTTTTTTGCAGCATATTTGCTCCATGCAATATATCATTTGATTTATTTTCTTTTTTATAGATTGTCCCATCTTTCTCCAGCCAAGTAGCTGGTGGGTTCAAATCACCGCCTTTTGATTAGCAACTGGGTATTTTAATCTCTGCATCACAGGACTCTGTCAGTAGTACAAATGTTGATAAATCTTGGTTAAGCTTAATGCCATCCAATAGAATATAAAACATGCTGTGTATATATTTAATTTTAAAAAATTGTAAAAATATACACCAATTCAATAATTTCTGCATATGAAGAGGTTTCAAAAAGTCTGTGGAAAAATGGAACTAAAAGAAAGTGAGGTCTCTGTGCTTCCGTTTTAAACCCAAGTTCATTAGACTTCCGGGGTTAGGCGTTTGCAGAGGGCTAGGAATTGGCAGCTGGGCTTGAACTTGCAACTAAGATGCTAATATGGCCACTTTAATCGCTAGCTGTGGGTTGGGGTACACAGACCTCATTCATAGTTCTCCAGCTCATACCACAGATACCAACAAATGCTTGTTGAAAAAGTATAATAAATAAAGGGATAGGGTGGAGGCAAGTCCTCTTGATTGCTTTTAGCAGTTGTTTCTGCCTACATCCTTCCACTTCCGGGTCAGGAGGTGTGTGTCCAAAAGAACCAAACCAAGCCCATTACCTTCGAGTAGACGCTGACTCACAGCAATACTATAGGACAGAATACAGTAGAACGGTCTCGTGTTTCCAAGGCTGTAACTCTTCCACATCTTTCTTTGGTGCTACAGCAGGTGGGTTCAAACCCTTGACCTTTTGGCTAGCAGCCGAGAGCTTTAACCACTGCCCCACCAGGGCTCCTTGTCCAGAATAAAGGGGGAAGCAAATTCAGCCAGTGGTCACACTTGGCACATTCCTTGGGGCCTTTGCTTTTTCAGAGATATCTTCATCCGAATCTACCCTTTATGAATCGCTTGATCTTTAACTTTCCTATTCCCACATCCCTTCCTTAATTTGTGCCTGCGTTTCTGGAGATTGGAAATTACCATACAGAGGAGAGGAAGGGGCTTTGGTGGAAACAAGCAAAACTCACTTTTCAGGGCCCTCCCCAGGGAAGGGTAATTCCTGCTTTCCTGAGTCAGCTACCCAAATCAATTCTCTTGCTTCCATTTCCAGAGCTTCAGTCACTCTGTGAACTCCCAATTCTGCAGGAGTATTGGGTGATGCAGAATTATGTACAGGCACCTGTAGGAGGCTCAGCTGTACAAGGAAGAGGGCAACCAGCGATACACGGAAGGAAAGTATCGAGACTCCGTGAGTAGGTACCATCTAGCCCTGCTATATAGCTGCGGGGTCTGGACCCAAGTCTGCGCTCTCCAATACCTAACCTAGGACCTCAGGGCCCAGCTCTCACACCAGAACAAGAAAACGTGCTGCATACAATGCAGTCAGATTGCTACAACAATCTAGCTGCCTGCCTTTTACAGATGGAGCAAGTGAACTGTGAACAAATAAGGAATACAGTTCTTGAACGACAGACTGACAATGCCAAGGCCTTGTACCAGGCCAGGGTGGCCTTTTTCCATCTGCAGGACTATGACCAAGCTTGACACTACTTCCTGGCTGCCATCGATAGGCAGCCAAAAGAAGCCAGTGTTCGGCAGTACCTCCAGATAACACAGTCTGAACTCAGCAGCTACCATTAGAAAGAGAAGCAGCTTTACCTGAGCATGTTTGGGTATCCAAGAAGATGCTTCTCGACTTGAACTTGGGTGGACCATTAAAGATAATCAAGGAGAACCCTGAGCGTCAGCAAGCGACGTTACCCCCACACCTCTGACCCACGTAGATTTCTGTTCTGTTTCCAGTTCTGCACAAACTTTTGGGTACACAGTGCCTATCCTTTATCCTTTTTGTCTTTCCATTCGTATGTTTGTATAACTTCCAAGACGTGTTATCTTGGGGGATCTTTACCGTGGGAAACATTGTCACCAGGAATGTTTTTGTCAGACATTTACCAGAAAACCTTCATCAGCAATTAATGGAATTAGTAAAAAAAATTAAAAAAAAAAAGATAATGAAATATGTCCACAACCTTTTTGAACAACCCTTGTATAATTAAGTAACATTTGATTACATGTTTCAGGTTTGCAACTATTTTCAATACCCTTTTCTATATTATTCCACTACTCATGTATATAATTTGAAATTTTCTAGCCACGTTGAGTCTCTGGGTGGTGCAAATCGTTAGCACTGTGCTCAGTTATAAATGAAGGATTGACAGTTCAAACCTATCCAGACATACCTCTGAAGAAAGGCCCGGTGATCTACTTCCAAAAGTTCACAGCCTTGAAAACTCCATGGAGCACAGTACTGTTCTGAAACACATGGAGATGGCCATGAATCAGAATGGATTCCATGGCAACTGGTAATGCTTAGTTTTCACATTAAAAAAAAAAGAAAGAAAGAAAATTAAAAGAAAGAGGTGACCTTCATTTCAACAGTATATTTTATTTAAACCAGTGTATCTAAAATATTATTGTATCAATATATAGCAATATAAAAGCTACTAAAGTGATTTGAATCATTTTTTCAGTACCAAGTTTTTGAAAAAGTAATAAACAACTAAATCAGTTGCTGTCAAATCAATGCCAACTCCTGGTGTCCACATGTATATGTATCAGAATAGAACTGTGCTCCATAGTTTTTAAAATTTTTATTGTGAATTGAATGAAGGTTTACAGAGCAGATCATCAGTTTGACACTCAACAAATCACACGTTATGTTTCATCTCAATATAACATCACATGTGCCATTTCCTCCTTGGGTTTCTTGTTTCCATCCCTCCTTCTTTCCACACCCTTCTGAATTTTGTTGTTAGGTAAGTGTTGCTCTTTTGATCTCAAATGGTTGACCCTTCTCGCTCCATAGTTTTGTTTGCTTGTTTGCTTTTCATTCAACAAATATTTATTCAGCACTTATTATGTTCTTGTGTTGAGGATTCAACAGCAAACAAAATTGATAAAAATCTCTACCATTGAATAGAATTTTCAAATTTAGGTGGAATACTGACTCTCTTCCAACATGTCAACTCCAGATCAAGGTCTCAGCAATGTTTGTGCTGGTTGAGGTCTGATGTGTTAAGCTATCTGAACAGTTTCCTTATTTGAAATAAAAGGTTAGTAAAACCTACTAGTGGCACGGTGGGTTCTTAATGGGTTTCTAGGTGTGGCGCTGTGGGTTAGTGCACCAGACTGCTAAACTGTTTGAACTGCAAGGTCAGCGGGTCAAGCTCACCAGCTGCTCCTTGGAAACTGTATATAGGGTTGCTATGGGTTAGAATCGACTCAACAGCACTTAACAACAACTTAAATGCTTGCAGTTGAAACCCATCAGGTTATTAGTGGGAGTAAGATGAGGCTCCCGTAAAGATTGTTGTTAGGCGCTGTGGAGTCGGTACCAACTCACAGTGACCCTATGCACAATAGAACAAAACACTGCCTAGTCCTGTGTCAATCTTACAGTCGTTGCTATGCTTGAGCCCATTTGCTGCTGCCACTGTGCCAATCCATTTCATTAGGGATCTTCCTCTTTTGTGCTGACCCCCCACTCTACCAAGCACGATGTCCTTCTCCAGGGACTTGTCCCTTTTGATAATACGTATAAAAGATGAAGTCTGACCACCCTGGCTTCTAAAGAGTATTCTGGCTGTACTTCTTCCAATACAGATTTGATTGTTCTTCCGGCAGTCCATGATACCTTCAATATCCCCCTCCAACACCATAACTCAAATGCATCAATTCTTCTACTGTCTTCCTTAGTCATTGTCCAACTTCCACATGCAAATGAGGCTATTGAATACACCATGGTTTGGGTCAGGCGCACCTTAGTCCTCAGACTGACATCTTTGCTCTTGAATACTTTAAAGAGGTCTGGTGCAACAGATTTATCTAATGCAATACAGTGTTTGATTTTTTAACTGCTGCTTCCATGAGTGTTGATGGTTGATCTAAGCAAAATGAAGTCTTTGACAATATCAACATCAAACATTTCTCCATTTATCTTGATGCTATTTATTGGTCCAGTGGTGAGGATTTTTGTTTTCTTTACATTGAGGTGCAACCCATACTGAAGGCTGTAGTCGTTGATCTTCATCAGTAAGTATTTCAAGTCTTCTTCACTTTCTATATTCATCTTATGTCAGCAATGATATTTCCTGTTCCACGTCCTTGCCTGAATCTGGCAGCTCCCTGTCAATGTACTGTTGCAGCTGTTTTTGAATTTACTTTAGCAAATACTTATTTTCATATAATATTAATAATATTGTCTGATGATTTCCATATTCTGTAGGATCACCTCTCTTTGGAATGGGCACAAATATGGATCTCTTCCAATCAGTTGGCTGTCTTCCAAACTTCTTGGCCTAGATGAGTGAGTGCCTGCAGTGCTGCATCAGTTTATTGAAAGATTTCAATTTGTATTCCATCAATTCCTGGAGCCTTGTTCTTTGCCAGTGCCTTCATGGCACATTGGACTTCTTCCTTCAGTACCATTGGCTCTTGACATATACCACCTCTTGAAATGGTTGAACATAAACTTTTTAGTACAGTGACTCTGTATATTCCTTCCATCTTCTTTTTGAATCATTCATTATTCTGCTCATAGAATCCTTCAATATTTCAAGTCGAGACTTGAATTTTTTTCTTTAGTTCTGTGATTCTGGAAGGAGTCAACTTGAGGAATGCTGAACATGTTCTTCCCTTTCAGTTTTCTAATTTCAGGTCTTGGCACATTTCATTATAATATTAGACTTTGTCTTCTTAAGCTGCCCTTTGAAATTTTCTGTTCAACTCTCTTACCTCCTCATTCCTTCCATTTGCTTTAGCATCTCTATGTTGGACGGCAACTTTCAAAGTCTTTTCTGACATCCATTTTTCCTTCTTTCTTGTCCTCTTAATGACCTTTTACTTTCTTCCTGTATGGTGTTCTTGATGTCATCCTACAACTCTTCTTGTCTTCAGTCATTAGTGTCTAATGAATCAAGTCTGTTCTTGAGATGATCTCTAAATTCAGATAGGATATGCTTAAGGTCATATTTTGGCTCTCTTGGATTTGTTTTAATTTTCTTCATCTTTAGTCTGAACTTGCATATAATCAGTCTGCCCCTGGCCTTGCTTTGGCTGATGGTATGGAGCTTTTCTACTGTCTCTTTCCACAGATGTTTTGAAATTGGTTTCTGTGTATTCCATCTGGTGAGGTCCATATGTGTAGTTATCTTTTATGTTGTTTAACAAAGATAATTGCAATAAAGAAGTCATTGGTCTTGCAAAATTCTGTCATGCGATCTTCGGCATCATTTCCATCACTAAGGCCATTTTTTCCAAACACTGATCCTTTATCTTTGTTTCTTCTAACCATTGCATTCCAATTGCCAATTACTAACAATGCATTTTGAGTGCATGTTTAATCACCTTCAGACTGAGGAAGTTGGTAGAATTCTTCAATTTCATCATCACTTGCTTTAGTGGATGGTGTGTAAATTTGAATATTAGTTGTATTAACTGGTCTTCCTTGTAGGCATATGGATATTATCCTATCACAGACAGCATTGTGCTTCAAGATATATCTTGAAATGTTCCTTTTGATGATGAATGCAATGCCATTCCTCCTCAACTTATTCCTTGCATGGTAAATCATGTGATTGTCAGATTCAAAATGACCAATACCAGTTCATTTAAGCTCATTACTACTGAGGATATTGATGTTTATGTGTTCCATTTCATTTTTGACAACTTTCAATTTCCCTAGATTCATACTTTGTACATTCCATGTTCTGATTGTTAATGGATAGTTATAGCTTTTTCCACTTCATTTTGAGCTGTGCCTCATCACCAAATGAAGGTCCCCAAAGCTTTACTCTATTTGCGTCATCACAGTCAATTCTACTTTGAGGAGGCAGCTCTTCCCTAGTAATATTTTGCGTGCCTTCCAACTTGAGGGGCTCATCTTCTGGCACTGTATCTGACAACATCCTGATGCTCTTCATCATATTTCAATGGTCGATATTCTGGTGTTATCTGACAGTGTTCCACTGCTAGTCATAAGGTTTTCAGTGGAAACCTTATGTCTGGAAGCTCAGCTGAAACCTGTCCACCAGCAGCTGAACCTGCTGGTTTTTAAAATACCAGTAGCATAGCTTCCAGAATCACAGCAACACACAAGTCACCACAATACGAGAATGTGACAACCTGGTTGTAAAAATTGCAGCCTCAAGAACTCCAAGCAGCAGTTCTCTTCTGCCCTATAGAGTTACCATGAGTCAGAATCAACTTGATGGCAGTGGTGTTTGTTTGGTTTAACATTCACTACACAGGTTTACTTGGTAAAGTAGAGCGTCGGCGAAAAAGAAGAAGACCCCCAATGAGATGGATTAACACAGTGGCAACAACAATGGGCTCAAATATAACAATAATTATGGGGCTGACAAAGGTAGTGTTTCGTTCTGTTGTGCATGGGTCACTTTGAGTTGGAACTAACTAGATGGAACCTAACAACAACAACAACAACCCAAGTTTATTGTGAAGATTGTATAAAAACAATATATGTAAAATTCCTTATATACTGCTTGGAACATGGAAGGAAATGAATTCGCATTCCCTTTTCCTTTCCCCTCCAACACCTAACCTCCTTTCTCTCCTCACTCCCTAATTACGATCAGATGTCTGACCTGTCATTCCTCTACAACTAAATACCTCTTAACTTAGTTCAGGGCTTTGTCATTTTTCTCTTATTACTGCCATAGCCTATTAAATTATTTTCTCTATTCCTAGCCTGAACTCCTTCCAACTCATCCTCTATTCTGTTGCTATTTCTAAAATGCAAATTTGATCATGTCTCTCTCCTGCTTAAAATTCTTCATTTGCTTCCCATCACCTTCAGGATAAAATCCAATCTTTTAGCACGTCACACAAAGTACTTTGTGATCTAGTCCCTATTTATCACTCTAGTCTCATCTATTCCAAATCCATTCCCTTACTCTGACCTAACACATCACACTGTAGCTCTAGATGTGCTTAAGCTGTTAGAGTTCCTGAACAAGCTGTGCTCACTCATCACTGTACATTGGCCCTTACTGTCTGTCTGGTTTTAATTGCCACCCCACACTTTCATCCCTTTGATCCTCTTGGTTCTCCAGATATGAATGCAGCAGCTCACCTTTGGGAGCCTGTGAGAGCTACACCTCTATGCACACTTTTGTCATAGGATTTACACATCGCAAAGCAATTGTTTGTTTCTGAATCTGTAAATCAACTGTTAATGGTTGAAGTCAAAGACTCTTTTTTTTTTTTTCGATCTTTGGGGTCTTATATATATATATATATACTCCAGACACATATAAATGTTCATTGCATGAACAAATAAGCTTAGGGTATAACAGATCTGATTCCAAATGCATGCTCTTTCTATGACATCATATGCTATTAATTAATTGTGAATGCATTCATTCATTTATTTAACAGGTATTTAAGAGGCATCTACTTTGTGCCAAGCATTTTGCTAGCACTGTATGTTCTATGATATCATCTGGATACATTCCAGTTTCTCCTTTAGCTACTGTTTTTCATTGCTGATTACCCTTTGTTGTTTTGACTTTCTGGCAGAATTTCCTTTCTAGTATGATTTCTGATTCCTTTCTTACTTCTGAATCATTGCTACCTACTGTTCCTACAATACCATATTCACATTTGACATCTGGCCAACCTCACTTAAGTCTATTGAATCAAATTTCCATTTTAGGCCTACTCTATCTTTGACCCCCTAGGTCCTGGCACAGACACCTCTTTGGACAGAAGAGCTCAGGCTATCTTCTTTCTTTTGCACTTTACAATCTGATTTTAATCCTCTTTCTCTCTAGATTCGTCAGTGATCTTCTGTGGGCCAATTTAATTGCTTTTTTCTCATGTTTTTTCCCAGCTAAATTCCTTATTGCTTTTTGTTCCCTGGCCCCCAGAACCACATTCTCCTCTTTGAAACTGTTTCGTCCTAGCCTCTATGATATTATGCATCACTCGTATTCTGCCTCTATCTCTATTAGCTTTTTTTTTTTCTTTTGTGGGATTCTCTCTTTTTTTTTTTTTTTTTTCAAGCATATATAATAATTTATATCTCCAAAGGGCACATTCGGCAAGTCTGCTCCTGGCCACCAGTTCTTAGTCCTTCTCTTCTTAGTTGATGAATCTAGAGTCCTCAGCCGCTCCCC
>NW_006408560.1:21694116-21730449 GCF_000296735.1 Chrysochloris asiatica
ATCCGCCATCTTGTTTGTTCTCCTGTGGGAATTCTCTCTTATCCTAAACTTATGGGTTAGGAGTAATCATGGGTTTTTCGGAAAAAATCTGCTTTCAACTATCTTGCTTTTCTTCTTCTGTATTCTTCCCTAATAGTTAATCTATTCATGGGTTCTGGTAAAAAGTAAAAATAGCTAACATTTTAGTATCATAGTTTGCAGAGCACTTATATGCCTTATTTCACTTATCCTCATCCCACTATGTGAATGCTTCCAAAATCTACTCTTTTAGTTCTGCAGAATCTTGCAATTCTTAATAGTCCCTTTGATGCCTGTTCAGGTTAAATCTCATTCTGTTTCTTTCTCTGAACTCCCACTGGACCTGCCCAGTTTCTATCACAGCATCTTTATAAATATTTCACCTTTATATTCATATGATTGTTTCTGTTCTATAAGACTATAAGATTTATCCCACATGAGTCTTTCTGTCCCATCACCTAGTATAGGTCCTGGCTATAATGAATGCTTAATAGTTGTCTTAGCTATAAAAGAAATATCACAAGTAAGTGACTTTATCAACCAGAAACCTATCTCACTGTTTAGGAGTCTAGAAGTTCAAATTCAAAGCACAGATTCTGGAGGAAGGTCCTTTTCTCCTTTCGGCATTTGTAGGCCCAGCATTTCTTAGTGATCTCCACGTGTCTTGGTATCAATCTTTCTCTGGATCTAGGAGCTTCACAGTGCAGGGACCCCAGGTCCAAAGAACATACTCCAATCCTGAGTATTTCTTGGTGGTTGTAGATCCTCTTTCTCTGCTCACTTTCCTCCCCTTTTATCTTTGTAAAATGAAAGATGTTGCAGCCACACCTTATATCAAATCAGGGTTGTGATGGAATTAAGTGTATTGCTTGATGTTATGTGTGCCATTAAGTCAGGTCCAATTCATATTGACCTGTATAGGGTTTCAGAGGCTATAAATCTTTAGATGAGCAGAAAACCTCATCTCTCTTCCTCAGAGCGACTGGTGGATTCAAATTACTGACCTTGGGATTAGCAGTCCAACACATAACCAACACCACCAGGACTCATATATGTGCATACATATCTTAAAATATATAACATTAAAATATATTTTACATTAAAATGCACAGACTATATATAGGAGTCCCGGTGTGGAGTTGTGGGATAAAGCACTGGACTGCAAGGTTGGTTTGAGCCATAAGGTTGGCTGTTCAAACTCACCATTGGAAATCCTATGAGTCTGAACTGACTTGATGGCACATAACAACAAGAACAACATATACATATATATGGAGTCCTAGTGTGATGCTGTAGGATAAACACTGGACTGCAAGGTCAGTTTGAACTGCAAGGTTGGTGGTTCAAATCCACCAGTTGCTTCTCAGAAACCCTACACAGGGTCACTATGAGTTGGAACCAACTCAACAGTACTTAACAACAACTACATACATATATGTAAGTTTATGCTAATTCCCATTCTCATCCATTATAGGTGCAAAAACAAAACAAAACAAGAAAACATTCTCAATGACATAGATGATAGATTCATCATAATATCACAGTTGCCATATTCCTTGATATACACAATATAGCCTCAGAATAATAATATCAACACTAGATGACACTTAACAACAACAACAACCAACATGGGAGTCCTGGTGTTGCACTCTGGGTTAATGCACTGGACTGCAAAGTCAGTTTGAACCACGAGGTTGGTGGTTTGAGTTCACTGTCTGATCCTTAGAAACTCTATACAGGATCTCCATGGGTCAGAACAGACTTGATGGCACTTAACAACAACAACAAACCACCAACATGATCCCTGGAAAAGACTTAAGATCTGTTTTCTTCCTTACAGCTCTTTTTGTGCTTTTTTGTATATTCCAACAGGGGTGACTTTCAAGCCTCTGTTTTAAAGAAACATATATTATTAAAATATTTTCATATGTTGTTATTGTTGTTAGGTGTTGTCAAATTGGTTCTTACTCACAGCAACTCTATGGACAACAGACCGAAACACTTCTTGGTTTCACCAATGCCATCAGTGCAGTTTGGACTTCTTCTTTCAATACCATTGATTCTTTCTTTTTTAAAAGTTTTATTTACATTTTAAAATTTCTTTGTTTTTGAAGAAAAGTTGAAACATAAAATTAGGTTTGCACTTGTAAACAATAAGGCACAAAGATAAAAAGAAATGTTTTTCTAATAAAGCAAGCCTAACAGATATGAAATGCAAAAGGAAAGGTCAGAAAACAGTTACCAGTTTTTGAGTCAATAAGATAAAAGGGATAATGAATTATACTGTAAACACCTAAAACACTACACATCTTTTTATGTTGTTAAATCCATCTTCTTGATTCAAGAATGTTATTTGAACAATTCATCATTTATAGAGAGCACCAGCTGTGACCTCCATTGTAGTGCCATGTGACATGCTGTGTTGGCATCCTTCAACAGTTCCTCATTTTTAATACACCCACAACAACCAAAAGTAAACCCAAAAGATTTGATGCAAGTCAAACGGGGAGGAAAGTGAGTGGTTAGGCCCTTCTAGACTAAATAATCTGCCTGGGACTGGAGAGAGACTAAACCAATGCACACATGTCTCCTAAAGAAATGAATGCCACATTATATAATATAACATGAAATATGCATGTTTTAAATATGAAATATGCATATTTAATTTGCACTTAAAAGTTTAATTTAATATAGAAAACATTACTTGTTCTCTTCTTTGTTCACCCTAGCTAACCCATGAATGATTGAAGAGAAGTTTGAGGAATGTTGTTTCAATTTTTTTTTTTTTCTTCCCAAAGACCATCTCCACAGTTTTCCAAATTGGCTTCCCATTGAATTCTGAGCAATGACTGGCTACTTTAGCAATTAAAATCCTGGGGCAAAGACAGAGCAGCTTCGTTGGGCTGAGAGACTCCACCATTCATCATCTCGGCTGCCATAAATGGAATCTTAGCACTGGATAGAATCTTTGATTTTAGCTTTAGAAGAACATAAATCAAAATCTAAAGCATGCCTGTCAGTTTTGGAGTCTTTTCTGACCTTTTTAATGACCTCCTACTTTCTTCTTGTTGCTCTATAACAAGTATTTGTATAGCAAGAAGAAAGTAAAAGGTCACTTAAAAGAAAGGAAAGCAAAAAAAAAAACAAAAAAAAAAACCCATGGTGGTTGTCAGAAAAGACTCCAAAACTTGCTCTTGAGCATAGAGATGTGAAAGAGACTAGAAGAAATGAGGTATTAAAATAATTGAATAGAAAATTTCAAAGGGCCACTTGAGAAGACAAGGTTAAGTATTATAGTGAAATGTGTAAAGACTTGGAGTTAGAAAACCAAAAGGGAAGAACATATTCAGCATATCTCAAATGGAAAGAATTGAAGAAAAAATTCAAACCTGAACTGCAATATTGAAAGATAATACAGACAAAATATTGAATGACACAAGAAGCATCAAAAGAAAATGGAAGTAATACACAGACATTGTACCAAAAAATAATTGGTCTATATTCAATCATTTCAAGAGATACTTTATGATCAAGAATTTGATCATAATGGTATTGAACAATGCAAGTGAGTGCCCTGCACCCCACCCCCTTTCCAATGGATAATCATGGTGATGCCTCTGATAGGCATGCTTTAGATTTTGATTTATGTTCTTCTAAAGCTAAAATCAAAGATTACGAAATGGCTGCAAGCATACATTGACAGAGCACTTCCACAGGTTCAAGCTAGATTCAGAAGAGGACATGGAATGAGGGATATCATTGCTGATGTCCGATGGATCTTGGCTGAAACCAGAGAATATCAGAAAGATGTTTACCTGTGCTTTATTGACTACACAAAATCTTTCGATTGTATGGATCAAGACAAGCTATGGACAACAGTGTGAAGTATGAGTATTCCTGAGCACTTAATTGTGGTCATTAGGGATCTGTATATGGACCAAGAGGCAGTTGTTCAAACAGAACATGGGAACACTGAATGGTTTAAAATTAAGAAAGGTGTGTGACAAGGTTGTATTCTTTCACCATACTTATTCAACATGTATGTTGAGCAAGTAATCTGAGGAGCTGGATTATATGAAGAAAAACGTGGCATCAGGATTAGAGGAAGACTCATTAACAACCTGCAACATGCAGATAATACAACCTTGCTTGTTGAAAGTGAAGAGGACTTAAAATGCTTACTGATGAAGATCAAAGAGCACAGCCTTCGGTATGGATTACATCTCAATGTAAAGAAAACAAAATCGTCATCACTGGACCAATAAACAACATTCTTATCAATGGAGAAAAGATTGAAGTTGTCAAGGACTTCATTCTTCTTGGATCAACTATCAACACTCATGGAAGCAGCAGTCAAGAAATCAAACAACGTATTGCATTAGGCAGATCTGCTGCACAAGACCTTTTTAAAGTATTGAAGAGCAAAGATGTCAGCTTGAGGACTAAGGTGCACCTGACCCAAGCAGTGGTATTTTCAGTAACCTCATATGCATGTGAAAGCTGGACAGTGAATACAGAAGACCGTAGAAGAATTGACGCTTTTGAGTTGTGGTGTTGGAAGAGAACATTGAAAGTGCCATGGGCTGCCAAAAGAACCAACAGATCTGTGTTGGAAGAAGTGCAGCCAGAGTGCTCCTTGGAGGCCAGGATGGCCAAACTTCATCTCTCATACTTTGGACATATTGTCAGGAGAGACAAGTTGCTGGAGAAGGATATCGTGTTTGGTAAGGTGGAGGGTTAGAGAAAAAGAGGAAGACCCTCAGTGAGATGGATTGACAATATGGCAGCATCAATGGGCTCAAGTGTGACAACAATTGTGAGGTTGGCCCAGGACTGGGCAGTGTTTCATTCTGTTGTGCATAGGGTCGCTATGAGTTGGTACTGACTTGATGGCACCTAACAACAACTTTCTTCTTGTATAGTGTTCTCGATTTCATCCCGCAATTCTTCTGGTCTTCAGTCATTAGTGTTGAAATCTGTTTTTGAGGTGTTCTCTACATTCAGGTGAGATATTCTAGGTCATATTCTGGCTCTCATGGACTTGTTTCAATTTTCTTCATCTTTCAATCTTCAAATTCCTATTACCAGTAATTATCAGTGCATTTTGGTTTCATGTTTGATCATTTTCAGACTGAAGAAGTTAGTTGTTGTTGTTGTGAAGTGCCATCAAGTCGATTCCTACCCATAGCAACCCTGTATAGGGTTTCCAAGGAGCAGCTGGTGAGCTTGAACCACTGATCTTGCAGTTCAAACAACTTTGCCGTCTGACACATTAGCCCACAGTGCCATAGATTAATTTCATCATATCTGGCTTTAGTGGTTGGTGTGTACATTTGATTAATAGTGGTATCAACTAGTCTTATTTGTATGTATATATTGTCCTTCTTACCACACACACAGCATTGTACTTCAAGAAAGATCTTGAATGTTCTTTTATTTGTTTGTTTGTTTAAAGCTTTTATTATGAATTGAGTGATAGTTTACATATGTAAACAACGGTTTTGCACAACATCCTGTTGTATTTTGTTTCACCTAAAAACATTAAAATATTGAAAAAGGAAAAAAAAAAGAAACATAAGTTAAGCATAGAATCATCATATGACCCAGCAATTCCACACCTAGTTATTTATCTAAAAGAATTGAAACCATGGACCCAAACAGATACTTATATATCAATGTTCATAGCACCATTATTCATCACCCAAAATGTGACTATATACATGCGGGGCATTGTTCAGTTATAAACAATATAAAGAGTATGATGTTCTGATACAACTATATAACCCTCTCCTTAATCAATGCAATTTTTCTATCACCATAAACTAAAACTCAACATTGTTTATGCAATAATCCATCCTTTCTCCCTCCTTCTCAACCCTGGTTAACCACTAATAAATTTTGGTCTTTATACGCTTACCTTTTCTTATCTTTTTTTTATAAATGAGATCATACAAGATTTGTCCTTTTTTGGTTGACTTATTGCACTCAGCACAATGTCTTCAAGCTCCCTTCACACTGTAGCATGTATCAATACTTCATTTATCCAACTGGCTGAGTTGTATTCCATTTTTTATATGCACCACATTTTGTTTATCCATTCATCCATTGATGGGGCTTTATGTTTCTTGATGCTGTTCCTTTTCCTTTGTCACGGTCACTACAGTTATCCTGGCTCTTACACTTTGTACAAATGCAAAATTTCTCCTACGGATTTGTGTTAATTTGGCTAGGCCATAATTTTCAGACTTATGTAATTATTCTTCATTTTGTGATCTCATATAATTATGCTATGTGTTGTGAATCCTAACCTCTCTGATGCTAATGAAGGAGCCCTGGTACAGTAGTGGGTTATGAGTTGGGCTGCTAACCACAAGGTTAGCGGTTTGAATCTACCAGCTACTTCACTAGAGTTGAGGCTTTCTGCTCCTGTAAAGATTTACAGCCTCAGAAACCCTATACAGGTCACTGTGAGTCAGAACCGACTGAATGGCACACAACCACAGCTACTACTACCATGGTGTTAATGAGGCAGGATTAGAAGTAGTTATGTTAATGAGGTTGAGTACCATCCATAGGGTTAGGTATCTTGAGTCAATATCTTGAGACATAAAAGAGATTAAGCAAGTGAGCCAAGATCAGAGAGATTTCACTGCCACTAAGAAAGGAGAGCCAGGATCATAGTGAATCCTTTGGGTCCAAGATTCCTATACTGACAACCTCCTAGGTCCAGGGGAAGGTTAACGCCAAGACACATGGAGTTCTCCAAGAGATGCTGGGCCCACGGATGCTGAAAGAAGACAAAGACCTCACCTCAGAGTAGACAAAGAAAGCTTTCTGCTAGAATTGGTGCCTTGAATTTGGACTTCTAACCTCAAACTGCAAGAGAATAAATTTCTGTTTGTTAAAGCTACCCACTTGTGGTACTTCCGTTATTGTTATTGTTGTTATTGCAGCACTAAATAACTAAGACAGACTCCATCTCAATTTCCCTGTTTTCAATCTTTCTCTTTCAAATTTGCCCTTTGTTTCTCCTGTAAAAATAATTTTTCTACCATATTATTTGTATAAGGGCCAAGTTTAAATTCTTTGTTTTGATATAGAAGGCAATCACACATCTACAACTTCCCCATTATAAACCTGAGTCTCTTTCTTCATTTTTCTCTTGTTATCACCACAACACCAGAGATATATATCCTTTCCTCTACTCTCCTTCCTTCCTCCATTTGTCTAAATTCTACCCTTCCTTTAAGGCTCAACTCACATCCCACTTTTCCCTGGTAGCTTTTAACTCTTTTAGTCTTGGCTGATGTCTTTCTTTCTTTTTTTGGATCTATTTCTATTTTGAGTTATTACTATTTACTATCATACAATTTACTGCTGTAGCGTACTTGAGTATTTAGTCATCTACGACTCGATAGCACTTAACAACAATAACAACAAAATGGCAGAAGTAGGAGCCCTGGAGGCATAGTGGGTTATGAGTTGGGCTGTTAACTCCAAGGTCTGCAGTTTGAATCCACCAGATTATCTGCAGAAGAAAAACGAGGCTTTTTGCTCTCATAAAGATTTATAGCCTCGGAAACCATGTACACGGGTGCTATAAGTTGGAACTAATTCAACAGCACCTAACAACAATAACAACAACATGGCAGAAGTTGCCAAGCTATAGGCCTGTAGGCAAACTCTGGCCTGCTGCCTGCTTTTACCTGTCCTGTGAGTTAAGAATGGTTTTTACATTAATATTTTAAAAAGGAGAATATTTCATGACTTGTTGCAAAAATGGCATGGTAGAAGCATCTGACCTCTTTATCTTACTTCACAAAGGAGGAGGAGAATCAAGATTAACAGTCCAAGGCAGAGATCAGATACACATCCTTTTTCCAACTTTTTTTTTTAACTGATTATGCCACCAGCCATGCCTTCCATGGCATTTTCTACTCCTCTGCTGGCTGTAGGAGGGGAGGGACTCCGGTCCAAAAGACTATTCCACTCCTGACTCTCCTGTTTGGTTGCTGGTAAATTCCCCTCTCTGTTCTGGTATTGGCTCCCTTTAAAGTCTAGCGGGATGGCAAAACTGACCAAGCCACTTGTTAGGGTTCCATATATCTTATTTGCGTGTTCCCATTCCCACAGGAGTTTTGGTGTAGCTGTAGGATAAGCAATGGACTGTTAACCACATGGTTGGCAGTTCAAACCCACCAGCCACTCCTTAGAAACTTTTTTGTTGTTGTTTGTGCCATGGAGTCGGTTCCGACTCATAGCGACCCTGTGCAGGGTTTCCGAGGCTGTAAATCTTTACGGGAGCAGAAATCCTCACCTTTCTCCCACAAACAGCTGGTAATTTTGAACTGCTGACCTTGCGGTTTGCAGCCCGATTCGATTCGTAACCACTATACTACCAGAGTTCTTCATGCAGGGTCAATATGAGTCAGAACTGACTCAAAGACATGTAACAACAATAACAACAACCCCCACAGGGGTTCCATGCACCTTATTTACATGATTAGCAGGTTGTCTAATCCCCTTGGTATGCCACAAATATTTTATTTGCATAGTCCCATCCAAACATTCTGTAGGAAACACGGGTTGGTTAAGAAAGATCATACAAAGCAATTCATCCTACTGCACTTATGAAAATTCTATGGAATTCAAACATCAGTGTTGACAAGTAAAAGTTTTATAGGAACATGTTGTTGTAATTGTTGAGTGCTGTTGAGTCAATTCCAACTCATACTCGACCCTGTATAAGGTTTCTTAGGAGCAGCTGGTGAGCTTGAACCACTGACCTTGCAGTTCAAACTGACCTTGCAGTCGTCATACCTATTAAAACTCAAGCTCTAATGTCAGAGTCAAGTAGTTGTAATAGAAACTGTATGGCCCGTGATGCCTAAAACATTTACTACCTGACTGTTATGGAAAGTTTCCTGACCCTGATCTATGAACTTGAATTTTCTTTGATGTAATCTTTGCATAGCGGTTTAAGAACTTTGGCAAGGTCTGTTTTACTAAACAAAACTTTTTAGTGCTAATTAGCTGTTCATCAGAAAGGTGGGGGAAGCCAGAGGAGTAGGTTGATAGAGTGAGTAGGAGCTAGCCTAGTTAGAAATTTAGTCACTCAGGCAACCAGATTCCCATTGGAAAGTGAGAGTCAGAGGCTCTCAGGTGAGTAGGGGAAATTAGGTAATCTTTTTTTCCATCTTCTCTGTTTCTGACCTGGCAGTGGAAAGGTGATCCCTGAGCGTCCATTTGAATGCCTTTCAGAGATAAAGTAATGAGTTCCCTCCAAAAGTTAATTTACAGCTGCTTATTCATTCAATCTCAACCTGAAAATGTGCCCTGAGGAAAGGTGAAACACAGAGGGTCTAGTTAAAGGGCTGTTTGAGATCTCACCTGAATATGACTCTTGAGAAGATATCAGTGGTTACTGACAG
Organism: Chrysochloris asiatica; assembly: GCF_000296735.1. Classification (NCBI taxonomy): domain Eukaryota; kingdom Metazoa; phylum Chordata; class Mammalia; order Afrosoricida; family Chrysochloridae; genus Chrysochloris; species Chrysochloris asiatica. Next base: position 21,703,566 of record NW_006408560.1, read on the forward strand.
AGAGAAGCTCAGCTATTAATAACAGAGTTATAACAGGCCATGAAAGAAACCATCAAAAGAGTGTAATAGCTAAAGCTGAAAGTGTTTGGCTTTGGCTGACTGAATCTCTAAGTAGGCTGAGAGGTTTTAAAATGCCAAAACTATTATAGGCAGGAGAGCTTAAGGGATTTCCTTAAAGTAGAAGTGAAAGCTAGATATTTAGATAAGCAGGAATAACAGTTAACTTTATCAGGAAGTTCATAATTTTTACCTAGGTTTACTACTGCTTTGAATCTAATTATATTTTCCCCCTAAAAATTACAATACTTGGTAAAGTTTCATCTTGTTGAAAAATAATCTAGGTAGCTTGTATTGTGGCTTCCTCTTTAACACCTGCTACCTACACCCTGGCAAAGTCCACTTGGCTAGTTTTGGAACTCAAACATGGACCATCAAATGGTGGATTACTACCTAAACTGTGTGTGTGGGGGGGAAGCAAGCTAGATTCTAGGAGATAGATTGTATATTGAAAGCTATTTTAGTGGTGACAGTAGATATAATACCATAAGTGTCTTTTAAAAATAGATTCACAGCCATGCTTGGAGCTGCTGAGGGCACATTTTCAGGTTGAGATTGAATGAATTGTTGTGAAGTTCCGACCCATAGTGACCCTATAGGGTTTCCGAGGAATTGTTGTTGTTAAGTGCCATCAAGTCGATTCCTACCCATAGCGACCCTGTATAGGGTTTCCAAGGAGCAGCTGGTGAGCTTGAACCACCAACCTTGCAGTTCAAACGGCTTTGCAGTCTGACTCATTAACCCACAGCGACACACCGAATAAGCAGTCGTAAATTAACCTTTTGGAGGGAACGCATTTCTCTATCTCTGAAAAGTATTCTAATGGACGCTCAGGGATCACCAGGCCGACTGTTGAAGGAATTTTGGGGGTGGAGGAGTGGAGGACTCCACAAAACCTAAATTGTCTTCCAATTCGTAAGATCTATGATCTTCCCCAACAAATAGATACTTGACAATTTCCTGTTTTGTTTTTGGCAGCTTGGTCCACATGCCCTTTCTTGCGTTGCTCTCATATCCAGACCACCATCCCTGTACTAAATCTTGTACTAAATAGATGGTCTGCAACATCTCTAGGCATTACGTCTTTCATCCACTCTTGATTAATCTTTCTAGCTTTCATTTCTTCTCTTTCTCAAACTCTCACACTCCTTCCTTCCTTCTCTCGTCTTCTCTCCTAGCGCACTACCCCTTCCTCTCCCTCCTCCTTTGCTCCCCCCACTTCATTTTCCGTCTCCTCATCCCCCGACGGTCTCCCCCTCCTTCCCGCTCAGTCAGCCTTACCCTAGTTTGGAAATACTGCAAACCTCTGAACCTGCCACGATTGGGTCGTAGAGGTTGTCAATCTACGACGGGAGGTGCTCCTATTGGTCAGACTGGAGGCGGGTATTGAGCTGACTATAAAAGGTGGAGCCGGCGGAGGCGCTAGGAGCTGCTTTGACAGGACGGGGTCTGGAAGAGGTTAGCAGCCGGAGCTGGGATCCTAGAGCCAGGGTGTAGGTAACTGGACAGCGACTCTCCTCTCCAGCTCTTCCCGCCTCATCAGTCGGGAACCCCTGCCTCAGAGCTCGGTTGCTTCTAGCCATCTCCTGCGCGCCCCGAGGGCCCCTCGCCTCACCTGTGCGTGCCGCGCCCCGCGCGCCCCGTCCAGCAGTCACGATGAGCGAGGTGAGCGGCGCGGCGGACCCCTGCCGCTCCCGGCGAGAGGCAGCGGCGGGGAGGAAGCCGCGGCTGGGGTCTCAGGGAGCTGGCCAGGAAGGGTGCGGTAACTCAGAGCCGCGGGGAACCTTCGGGGCGACCCACTGACTATCTGGCAAAGATCCTAAACTCGGCTCCTGGGAACCTATTGGAAGAGGGTGCTCTAAAGTCCCCCGACTGTAGATGGTGCTGCTTTGGGGGTGACTGGAATCAGGTGTAGCAGAGCTTCCAGGTGTTAAGTTGTCTCCTCGGGATACTGCCTTCTGCATCTGTTACTGCTCTGAGGTTGGGATTCTCTCATTCCCAAACAACAACAACAAAAACCTGTTCTATTCTTCTCTTTGTGCTCTTCCACTCCTTATGGAGCATACAACAAGAAGGGCATCGCACACCTTCTGGGGTGACCACTTTTCTTACTTTAGGAAGGTGGCATCCTTCCCTCCACTCGTTTGGTCAGGAATCCTTCAAGGGGACATTTCATTTATACTGAAGCTCCTGCGGTGGGAGCATGCCCCCCTTCAAGAATAGACCTTCCTCTGCAGTGCTTGTTACATCCTGGGTTTTCTGTCAAGCTCTGGGAGGGTGTTTATGGAAACCAGACCCATTCCAGTAACTGATTTACACTTTTGAAAGAACACTGTCCATGGGATGTGGGGGTTATGGGGGCTAAAGCAGAGACTTGGAAAAAAAAAACGTTCTCGTCTGATTATATTGATTTTTAGGTACAACCTCAGATCCAGAACAAGACTCTTCTTCCCAGGTGAAGTTAGTCTGGGCAGTGGAATCACAAGCTTGTTCTCAGCAACACTTTCTTAGGGCCCAGGCCCTGCTTTGTCTTCCTCCAGGTGGATTCAGATTGCTTTCCAATTACTGAACTACATCCAATTTCTTAACTCTATGCCAGACTTTAGCTCTATGACTTACTATGTGGCTTTAGGCAAGTCACTAAACCTTTCTGTGTGTCAATTGTTAAATCTGTAAAATGGAAATGATACTGGTTGTTATAAGGATTAAATGAGATAATAGGTACCAAGTATAGTGTCTGGAATAGTTGTTGTTAAGTGCCGGCAAGTTGGTTCTGACTCATAGCCTCCCTATATAGGGTTTTCTAGGAGTAATTGGTGAGCTTGAACCTCCGGCCTTGTGGTTCAAAGCGACCTTGAAGTACAGCGCATTAACCCGCACTCTATATATGAGGTGGCTTCAAAAAGTTCCTGAAACAATGAAATGAAAAGATAATGGAATATTTCCATGACCTTTTTGAAAGCCCCTTGCATGCTAGCTACTATTATTATTTCTTTGATTTTAGAGTATTACAGAAAACTATAGTAAGAATTTCCAAGGACACCAGTATTGTAAAGGAATAAGATCCTGGATCCTGAGTCACAATTTAGATCTTTGTCTAAAACCTTGCTATGCTGGCTCCTACTAAAAGCTGTCACCCAGGGAGCCAATTAGTGCCAAAAGCTACGTTGTCTTAGTTGCCATGTCCACTAAGTTTATCCTGGAAAACTCAGCTAGGATGGGGGCTACAGATGAACCAAAGTGCTTTCAGTCTTTCAGCTAGTGGTGACTATGATGATGGCAGCCTTTCAGGGGCAAAAAAAAAAAGGATCAATCTCTTCTTTTGCTTTTTTTAGCTCCAACATGAGAACAGAGGTTTTTCTTTGCCCTCCGTTCGCACTGAGGTCTATCTACGATTCAACCTCACCCCACCCCACCCCTAGTGTTTCTAAATCTGAAAGTTGCAATTCAAGCCACCCCCTGGGAATTTGTGAGCTGAAGGCTGTGCCAACATGAAATTGTATGCTTAGCCTGTGCTTTTTGGGAAAGTGCATGGCCCCTCTGTAGGACTCACTACAGGGGCTGGCATATAGGGTAGTATTTGATGGAGGGATAAAACTGTTTCCCTGGCAAGGAAAACAGTCTAGTGTCTAGGGAGAAAGTCAAGTCTTAGGGCCCCTCTTGATTCAGCAGCTGAACTTGGCTAGCCTCAACCAGGGGCTCAGTAGGATTATGAGAGAAGGAGCCTTGGATGGCGATTAGCTGTCAGCATTTGCAGGGCTGTGCAACCTCCCAGGCTGTCAAAGTGAACTGATTCTAACTAGCAATTTAGCCGTCGAAGCTGCCTCCTCATACAAAGCTGAGCCTGACTTCAGGGATGAGCATTTATAAAATCCAGAAGCAGGCATCTGGGTATACACAGAGACCAGCTGTCTCTGAACCAGATCCCCAAGGGGGGTCTCTGCTTCCTTAGAGGCCAAGATCCAACCTGTTTTCTTCCTCTTCTAAAAGCTATGATGAAAAGCGGAAGTGTTGCCCAGAGCTCTGAAGCTCTAGGGAGACTCCAAACTGCTTCATTTCTCTCAGCCCATCCCCATGGGAAAAGTGCCCAACCCAGGAAAGCCCTGTGTACCCTGAGTCTTATGTAAGCTTCACCTCCCCCACCTGCTTACATTCTTGCTTCAGAGAAACTGCAGGAAATGAGAAGATTTTGGGATGTCTTTAAGAGATATCCTTTTAAACTGTAGAACAAAACTGGAGTGGAGCGTCCAGACCTAGAGCAACAAAAAGTGCAAGGGTTCTGGTGGGGAGGATCTCTGGCTCTGCTTTGCCTTCGTGGTTCTTTGCTGTCACTCAGTACTGCAGCAGAGCATTTCCCTGTGAATGTGTGTGCGTTTGTGTGCAGATGAGCTGCAGGGACTTATTTCTAGCTTGTCTGCATTCACAGCTGCAAGCAGGACTTGATTACTGTGGATTACAGCCTACCTCTTAGAGTTTAACAACTTTTCTCCAGTTTCGGTGAAGAATGGGAATGTGATATACATTCAGTCCCTGGGGTTTTTTCCCTATAATCCCTTGTCATATGGTGTAGCTGGTTGTTTAAAATAGAATCGCAGGTTCTTCAGTGATCCTGTTTCCTTTCTCATCTGAGGGGAACCCAGCTGTAGTTTCTAGGTCCAGTAGTCATCCTATTGAAATGGGGATCATGGATGATTGGTATGTTTTTCTGTGTTTTGTTAGCAGGGACTGGACTAAGGGACAGATAGCTAGAAAACTCTTTAAGGTAAAAGTTAGAACTGGGACTCCTTTGTTATTCTGCTTTCTGTCTTCTTAGAGAATGGGAATAGAATATCACATGCTGGGAAACATTTTCTTTCCTGTGCACAGCTGTTTACATCTGTAGCCACCCAACAATGGAAGCTTGGTAAGGGTAACAAGATTCTGTTAATTATCTTCTGTGAGTCAGTTGTTAGGGAACCTGGTAGGGACTTGGAGGGAATTCAAGTTCCTCTCTCTTATTGTGGTTGTTGTTGTTAGGTGCTGTGGAGTCGGTTCCTACTCATAGACACCTTATGCACAATAGAAGGAAACACTGCCAGGTCCTGTACCATCATCACAATTGTCCTTATGCTTGAGCTCATTAATGCTGTTACTGTGCCAATCCATCTCACTGAGGGTCTTCCTCTTTCTTGCTGACCCTCCACTTTACTAAGTATGGTGTCCTTTTTTTCAGGGACTTGGTCTCTCATGAGACAAGAGGTCTCATCATCCAGGCTTCTAAGGAACATTCTGACTGTATGTACTTCTTTCAGCACAGATTTGTGCCATTCCATGGTACTTTAATATTCTTCTCTAACACCATAACTCAAATGTATAAATTCTTCTGCGGTTTTCCTTATTCATTGTCCAACTTTACCATGCTTATGAGGCTATTAAAAATACCATGGTTTGGTTCAGGCACGCCTTAGTCCTGAAATTGACATCTTTGCTCTTGAACACTTTAAAGAGGTCTTGTGCAGCAGATTTGTCTAATGTAATACATTGCTTGATTTCTTGACTGCTTCCATCAGTTCTGAATGTGGATCCAAACAAAATGAAGTTTTTGACAGCTTCAATCTTTTTTCCATTTATCATGATGATATTTTTTGGCCCAGTTGTGAGGATTTTTGTTTTCTATACACTGAGATGCAATCCTTACTGAAGGCTGTAGTCTTTCATTTTAAGTCCTCCTTACTTTCAGCAAGCAAGGTTGTATCATTTTCACATCGCAGGTTGCTAATGAGTCTTCCTCTAATCCTGATGCCACGGTTCTCTTCACATAATGCAGCTTCTCAGATAAGTGTGGTGACAGAATACAACTCTGGCGCACACCTTTCCTAAAACCATTCAATGTCCCCTTTTTCTGTTCAAATGACTGCCTCTTGATCTATGTACATGTTCCTAATGAGCATAACTATAATTCAGGAATACCCATTCTTCACAGTGTTATTCATAACAGCATTATTCATAACTTGTCATGATCCATACAGCCAAAAGCCTTTGCACAGGTAAACATCTTTTTGATATTCTCTGCTTTCAGCCAAGATCCACCTTACGTCAGCAATGATATTCCCGTTCCACATCCTCTTCTGAATCTGACTTGAACCTCTGGCAGTTCCTTGTCAATGTACTATTGCAGTGGCTTTTAAATAAGCTTCAGCAAAATTTTGCTTGCATGTGATATTAATGATATGTCCAATGATTTCCACATTCGTTTGGGTCACCTGTCTTTGGAATGAGCACAGATATGGATCTCTTCTAATCAGTTGGCTAGGTGGTTGTCTTCCAATTTTTTTCACATAGGTGAGTGAATGCCTTCAGTGCTGCATCAGTTTGTTGAAAGATTTTTACTTGTATTCCATCAATTTCCAGAACCTTGTTCTTTGCCAATGCCTTCAGTGCACCTTGAACTTCTTCTTTCAGTATCATTGGCTTTTGATCGTATCTACTACCGCTCATTGCTATCCCATTGTTAATATATTGGACACAGGTCCCTGATGGTGCAAATGGTTTGCACTCAACTAGCTAAAAGGTTGTTGGTTTCAACCACCCAGCCTCACTGCAAAAGCAAAGCCTGAAGATCTGTTTCCATCAAGATCACAGCCAAGAAAACCTATGGAGCCATTTTACTCTGTAACAGCTGGGGTCATCAGGAGTTGGAATTGACTTTGTGTCAATGGGTTGGTTTTTTTAGTATTGGACATACAATATAGAAAGCATAGCTTCTTGCCATCAGAATGCTTTTCATCTCTGGAAACATCTGCTTTGTGAAGTTAGAGGAATCAGAACTTGGTTCTCAAGCTTGCTCATCCCTTTCTTAGTCACCATTTAGGTAATGGGTTTTAGCAGCTTGAGCAGGAGTTCCTGGCTGCTAAGAGCTCCTTGTCATCTGTAGCCCAAGAATGTGGACTGCTCTTTCTTCTAAGGTGCTGCTGTGATACGTTCCTTCTTAGAATATCAAGTCTCTCTCTATAGGGGCAGACAGCTATTAATATGGTCAAAGCCCAAATATGCAAGCCTGATTCATTGTTCATGTCTCCCTGTGGAGAGTCTTAACTAATGGACATGATGGAAAAAGGGTTGAGGGGAAGGGGGAAAAGAAGGATAAGGTTAATAACTGCCTTTATAGTTGGTGGTTCTATGGATGCTCCTTGCCACCCCTCCCCCACTTTCTTTATACTTTACTTCTAAATTGTGTTTTCTAAATGAGCATATTGTGTCATGGAAAATAATATGATTTGTTTTGCAAAAATTCTTTTAGCTGGAAATGCAGGTATATTTTGCACATTTGTTGTTGTTAAGTATAGTCAATTCAGTTCCGACTCATAGCAACCCTGTATAAGGTTTCCAAGGAGCAGCTGGTGAGCTTGAACTGCCATCCTTGCAGTTCAAACCGACTTTGCAGTCTGGCACATTAACCCTCAGAGCCACACCAGGACTCCATCTTGTACATAAAAATCTCAAATAACATATAAAAACATTTTATTTATATAATTTTAGATTTGTTACGGAAACCTCCAAATCATCTAATCCAATCTTTCCATTTTACAGATGAGGAAACTGACATCCAGAACATAAAAAGTTTATATAGTAGTAGTTTCAAGACAAGGGCACATTATTGCTGACTTTCATCCCCAAAGAACTTTATATGATACTCATAACATGTTATCCAGTAAACATAAATTGCCATTTTTAAGGAATATAGTATTATGGATATTTTCTTTAAAAAAAAAAAAATGGTATTGTGCATTGAGTGAAGGTTTATATCAACAGTTTATATCAGTTTTACATCAATAAATGATACACTTTGTTTCATACAACGATTACAATCCCTCCATGTATCATCAGTTAACAGTGTTACCTCTATTCACTTTAACTCTTGCATTTCTCTCTGTGTCTTCCTCTATCTTTATCTTTCCTCTGCCAACATACTTCTTGTTGTATATTGTCATCCACACCACCCATGTTAAGGTGTGTCCTCCCTCTAGCCATTGAATAATTTTCCCCTTTCCTCCCACCCTTGATAGCCATCATAGAATATCTCTTTTAGCAAGAAAAAACTTTTCTTAATTTTTTACAACAGTGGTCTCATACAATATTTGTTCTTTTGTAATTGACTAATTTTTACTCAGCATACTGCCCTCTAGGCTCATTCACATTGTGAGGTGTTTCGCAGGTTCATCATTATTTTTCAGTGTTGTATAGTACTCCATTGTGTATGTATACAAAGTTTGTTTAATCATTCTTTGGTTAATGGCATTTATATTATGGATATTTTCTATAAGAAATGTAAGCAATGAGATTTAATAAATTTTAGTTTTGCTGAGCAAGAGAATAAGGAACAGCACAGGGTACTATTTATGAAGAGGATACATTTTGGTTGAATGATAGGCAGGGCAGGTACTATCCTTATGCAGTATGCTTACTGCTACCTAATTACCATCAAGTCTGAATCATAGCCACCCCATGTGTGTGTGAGAAAGTAGAAAGAATTGCGTTCCAACTGGGGGCATTAAATGGCAGTGATCTTTTGGAAGCAGATTGCTAGGTCTTTCTTTTGAGGTGCCTCTGAGTGGATTTGAACCTCCAACCTAGCACCATTTGCACTTTTATTCATGATACTTACGTCACTTTAAAAATAAATGCTGTCGAAGTGCTGGAGTGTGGAATAGGTAAGCTAATAGGAAGGAAGGAAAGGGGAAGCCCAGAGACCTCTTTTCATGTGTTCTTAGTTCCTGGTATCCATCATTTATTCCCATAACTGCACAGCATCAAGGACCAGAAGAGAGGCTTTCCTTCTGAAATCTACTATACTGCTATGAGAGCAAGTCTCTTACCTCTAAAGTATTTGATTTGGAGACTAAATCATCTCTGGGTATTTAGTTCATCTTCATTTGGTCACTCTCACTTCCAGAGAGAGTACCAAGCTTGGGAGGAGAAATGTAAGAAGGGGGTTGGATGGGTGGAAAGAAGACTATATTGAATGGCAAGGTAAGTGGTGAGAGCCTACCAGGATTCCACAGTCCTAAACGTTTGCTTTTTTAAATACATACCCCTGACTGCTGCTCAGAATGGCTTGACTTGCCTCAGAATTATTTTAACTGCAAGAGTAAGGAAAGTCAGAAGCAGACCCCAAATTATTTTTCTAATAATTTGCAACTCTGCAGGTACCTGTATACAAGTGCCTGGAAACCTAACCTTTGTCCTCCCTGATGCTTGTTTTCTGCTTCACTCCATGCTGACTCCTAAGGGCTTGCCCACCTAGGTTTTCCAACCCCACACTCAGGAAGAAGAGGTGCCTTTTACCATTTGGTTGCCCTTGGTGCTGCCTCCCTCCCACACAAAGCCCTCCAGCTGAGTGCTTGCTTTGCAGGCTGTGGGGGGATTAATATGTTTATTTTGGGACATTAGCACCATGGGTGGGATGCACATTGAAGATTATAGTAATAAATGATGCTTTAGCACTACTCTCTCTCCCCCACCCCCACTCCCCAGTGTGGGGTAAAGGCACCACTCCAAGCTGGGTGCAGAGCACCACAAATAACCACCCATTAAACAGTGCAGCCCATGCTGTTGACTTACTACATACCATGAGCTGGCATGGCCAGGGAATTCTGCCTCTGACTCCAGTGGGGGGTACTGCTATTCCAGGAAACAGGGGTGATCTGGCTGGAAGAGAGGGACAGACCAGGGAGCTTGAGATCTAAGACTGTTTAGGTTCTATTCCTGCTTTAGGAGGCACCTAAGAGATAGGGCCTCTGGGTTAGTTATATCCCATATATTAGGAAAGGAATGTTTGTATATAGAACCTGGAGTAAAGATTCCTAGTTCATATTCTGTTATTCTGTTGGGTGACCTTGAGCAAGTCTTTCTGAAGCTGTTTGAGGACTGCAGCTGGTTGCTGCACTGAAAGAATTGAAACAGTTCCAACAACGCTCCAAAAACAGCAGTCTAGGGTCCTCCAGGGGCACCAGGAGATCCTAGAGGCCTCTCCCTCTAAGGCCTTTGAGCAGTGATCTTCTTTTAACATTAGAGAAGAATGGGTCAGCTGGAGTACAAGGGTCCCTGGGAGCACTGCAGACGGTGGGTGGGGGGGCACACAAAGTCTCTTTGCTGCTACTTGGAAGCAGATCCATAAGCAGATCCATAAGCAGAGAAACTCCTGTTTCTCTTTACTTGCTGCATCTCTTCTCTAGAGCAGGTAGCTTACAAAGCCTAGGGTTTTTATGTTAATTCAAAGACAAGAAGAGTCTTTTAAGGCTTATTTTTAGGATTTAGGATCTTTTTAAATTTCCCTGCCTTAGATTGTGGGACAGGCTTCTGAGTACCTGTGCATATTCACCTAAAAAAGTTATTTGGGCAGTACTATACTCAATGGCGCTACAGGATAGTACACTGGATCGCAATGTCTGTTTGAACTGTAAGGTCAGGGTTCAAACTCACCAGCCGCTCCTTGGAAACCCTATGCAAGGTCATTATGAGTCAAACCGACTCAAGGACACTTAACAATACTCATACTGTATTTATAATGTGTTTTCCATTTGTACAACATCCATGCAATGCCATGCAAATGCAGAGTACAGATGAGTGGATTCCTTTGTTCCTTTCTGGTCCTGTTGAAAGCCTATGATTCCTCTCTAAAAAGTCCAATGGGATGGGGATTCTGGGGGGATCTGCGTAGTTTAGTTTGCCCTTCCTGAGGTTAGTTCTGACTTGCTGCATAGAGCACTGTCTTGCCTTTTCTGGTGACAATGGTTGCTGTGGCAACACCATTAAAGATGAAAGAAACGAAGGAAGAAACACAGCCTGAGAAGGGGGCAGGGTGGATTGGGCCTACAGTATAGATACTTATTCACCAAAAGTAGCTACAGGAAAGCAGTACCTAAATTGTTACTGCTTTGGCTGTTTTTAGATATTTTGCTGAAACACATACCTTGTCTTAAACATTCCTTCTGAGGTAAGGAATAAACTTACACAATCATCTTTGTGATGTAAAGGTGGAAAAAGGGACTTGACCAAGGAAATATGGTTTATTTGCTCCTAAACACTAATCTCCTTGTGGTTTTTAACTCAAAAATCCCCAGCAGCCAATGTGTCTAAGGGTTCCTTGAAATGAAACATGAATATTTATGGGATGCCGCATTGTAGGATCCCTCCTGTACACCTCTAACTTGGGAAATGCTCAGAAGACTCCAAGACTACAGAAATGGGCACTTGGAATTGTACAGAATTTCTGACCAAACAGACTATTGCTGAGTTCTTTACCAGAGGTGTAGAGCCATTCTCAGCATTTTGGAAAGCAACATTAGAAAGACAGGGAGATTATGTTTTCTGGTTGGTTTGGAGTATAAAAGAGACCATCTCTGGAGTTCCTATGGTAGCAGAATAAGCCTCAAGAGCCCTTAGAGAAATCCCAGGCATTCTCTTCCTCTTTCAGTTCCACTTAGCAAAAATGTACTGTTATATTCCAATACTTTAGCCAGGGAGTTCACCTGCAACTTGACTTATTGTTATAGTCAACCTAGGATTGCATTGCTTCAAAATGTAACTACTTATTATTTTAATATGTATTAGGCATTTTATATACATTTTCTCTAGATCTTTTAATCCTTTTAGATAGATGTTATCTCTTTACAGCAAATGAAAGTTCTGAGAACAGCAAGGCTAGGTAATTTACCCAATGTCTTTAGTAGATAGTAATGGCTAAGCTGGGATTTGAATAGGTAGGGCAGATCCAGGATATGCACCCAGATCTGTCTGACTCCAAAACCTGCCTTCTACCTAATATGCCACATTGCTGCTTCTAGGAATTTGAAGACTGAGGAAATGCTAATTCACATAAGTAAGTATCTATTAAGTCCTTGTTGTGGCCTTGTTGTTGTTAGTTCCATCCAGTCAGAGCCGACACAAAGTGATTCTCTATTGGGTTTCTGGGAGTCTAGTGTAGCTTATCTGTAGGATAAGCACTGGACTGCTAACCACAGAGTTGGTGGTTCAAACCTAGCAGCCATTCTTCAGAAACCCTACATTGGTGTTGTGGTTAAGTGCCGTCCAGTCAGTTCTGACTCATAGCAACTCTATACAGGGTTTCTGAGGAGCAGCTGGTAGGTTTGAACTGCCAACTCTGTGGTTAGCAGTCCAGTGTGTGTCTTATAGTTCCACACTAGGACTGTTAGCCACAAGGTCAGCAGTTTGAATCTACCAGCCACTTGGTGGGAGAAAGAGGAGGCTTTTGGCTCCTGTAAAGAATCTGCCAGTGGGTGTCATTGGGTCCTTACTATGTGCAAGACACAGTTGCAGTTCCTGCAGGTGGTAAGCAAATCAGTGAGGAATATGGACTGTGCTTTCAAGGAAATGGGATCTGGTAGGGGTGGTGTAGGTGGTGGAGGGAGAGGAAACACAAATATACAATAACTACATTACAGATAATATGAAATTCATTCTAGAGAACTCCTTCCCCTTCATTCTCAGCTCTTTTTTAGGAACATATACTGAAGTGAGGAAAAGCAATGTCTTTTTCCTGTCTTCTGTCATATGGTATCTGTTGCAGCTGCTTGGCTCTGCTGTTTAATGCTAGTATGTAAACAGAAATAGAGACAGACATTTGACTTCTAACCACAAAACTATTATTTATTTACATTAGTGATAAGTGCTATCAAGGAGAAGTACGAGGTACCATGGAAACTTATAATGAGGGTCCTAAGCCCTGGTGGGGAGTCCTGATATGGCTTAAGCACTTGGCTTCTGCATTGTGGGTTAATGCGCTGGACTGCAAGTCGGTTTGAACCACAGGTTGGCAGTTCAAGCTCACCAGCTGCTCCCGTTTTCACTTTATAGTCATTCTCCCTTCACCCCCAGTCCTTAGTAGCCATTATTCTGTCCACTGTCCCTTTAGCTTTGCTTTTTAAAAAGTTTTTATTGTGAACTGAGTGATAGTTTACATGTGAGAACATAGGCTTTACACCAATTATAATCTCCTCCATGCATCATCATTCAATAGTATTTGCTTCCATTCCCTCTGGTTGTTTTTTTTTGTTGTTGTTGTTGTTTGTTTGTTTGTTTTGGGGGGGGAATGTACACAGAAACACTCAGGAATATATAACAATTTAAACACCTTATGCTATTTTTTGAGTCTTTCATCTTTTAATTAGAATAATTCATTTGCAGTTTATCCATGGTGTTGTGTATTAGTAGTTCATTTCTTCTTCTAATTGCTGTGTATAATAGTCCATTATATGACTATACCACAATTTGTTTATTCATGCCTCGGTTGAAGGACATTTGGTTTATTTTCAGTTTTTGGAAACTGTGTGCTATAAAATTTACTTTCAAGCTTATGTGTGGGCATACATTTTAATTTCACTTGGGTAAATATGTGGTGGTGGTGTTCCATGGACTCAGTTCTGACTCATAGCGGCCATGTATAGGATTTCCGAGGGTGTAAATCTTTACGGGAGCGGAAAGCCCCATCTTTCTCCCGCAGAAGAGCTGGTAGTTTCGAACTGTTGACCCTGAGGTTAGCAGCCCAATTTGTAACCACTGCGCTACTAGAGCTCCTTTGGGTAAATATGTAGGGGTACGTTTTCTGGGTTATATGATAAGTATATGCTTAAGAAATGCCAAAGTGTTTTCCAAAGCAGCTATGCCCTTTTGCATTCCCACTAGCAATGGGAGAGTTTCAGTTGCTCCACATCTTCACCAGCATGGGGTAATGTCAGTTTTAAAACCAAACATTTTAATAGGTGGTATTTCATTGTGGTTTTAATTTGCATTTCTCTAATGACTAATGATGTTGCGCATATTCTCATTTGCTTATATGCCTTCCATGTATCTTCTTTGGGGGAGTGTCTATTCAAATATTTTGCCCATTAAAAAATTATTTTCTTATTATGGAGATTTGAGAATTCTTACTATGTAGGTTTTATATGACTCATATTCAACTCTATTGCAGTGGCTTCACTGGGGTTATATAGTCTGCATTGTTGTTGTTGTTATTGTTAAGTGCCGTCAAGTCGGTTCCAACCCATAGCGATCCTGTATAGGGTTTCCGAGGGTGTAAATGTTTACGGGAGTAGAAAACCTCATCTTTCTCCCGTGGAGCGGCTGGTAGTTTCGAACCGCTGACCTTAAGGTTCACAGCCCGATTCGTAACCACTACGCTACCAGAGCTCCTTATATATTCTGCATATATGTCCTTTATCAAATATTTCCTTCCAGTTTGTAGTTTATCTTTCTATTCTTTTGGGAGTATCTTTTTAAAAAAACAAAACTTTTTACTGGGAATTGAGTGAAGATTTATATAACAGATCAGTTTTACATTTAACAAACTATATACTTCATTCCGTTTCAATGATTACAATCCCTTCCATGAAGCATCAGGTATTCTACTTCCTCCCTGTGATTCTTATTTCCATTCCGCCCTCCTTCCAAACTCTTCGGAACTTTGTCCCTAGGTAAATGCTGCCCTTTTGATTTTGAATGGTTGACTATTATAATGGTGAGTACACCTCATCAGTATTGGTGTCTTCCCTATATACCGTCTACTACTGCTTGACTTGGAAACCCTATACAGGGTTGCTATGAGTCAGAACTGACTTCATGGCACATAACTGCCACCACCACTGCTTGACTAGGGAGTTCTGGTGTGGCACTGTGGGTTAATGTGCCAGTCTGCAAAGGTTTGAACTGCAAGGTCATTTGAACTGCAAGGTTGGTGGTTCAAGCTCACCAGCTGCTCCTTGGAAACCCTATACAGGGTCGCTATGGGTTGGAATCGACTCGATGGCACTTCACAAGAACAACAACAACTGCTTGACTGAAAATTGAGCCACAAGGGTGAGTTCAGTTCTAGTCCTTAAGGGAGACTGAAAGTCATAGTTTTGGGTCCCTCCAGTCTTTCTGACCAGTAAGCCTGGTCTTTTTTATGATTTCAAATTTTGTTCCATGTTTTCTCCCACTCTGTCCAGGACCTTGTAATGAGATTCCTTTCACAACAGTTATTGGTGGTATCCATGTACCATCTAGTTCTAGTCTTAGAGTCGTAGAGACTGATGCTTGTGTGGCCCTTTAGTCCACTAGACTAACTGTTTCCAAGCATCTCCAATTTTCATCTCTCTTCTTTCCTCTACACATGGAGAGACCAACTGTTGTACCTTCGATGGCTGTTCATTAGCTTCTTAGATCCCAGTCACTACTTGGGAGTGTCTTTTTAAAAAGAAGTTCTTAATTTTGATAAAGTCCGATTTATAAATTTTTTTCTTTTATGGATTGCACTTTTGATGTAGTATCTAAGAAATCTTTGCCTATCCAAAGGTCACAAAGATTTTCTCCTATGTTTTCCTTCTACATGTTTAAATTTTTACATTTAGGTCTAAGATCCATTTGAGTTAATTTTTGATATAAGGTTCAAGGTATTGATTGAAATTTTTTCATTAAAATTTTTTTTGGCATCTGGATATCCAATCATTTGAGCACTATTTGTTGAAAAGATTTCTCTAATATTAGTATTGGTGTTCCTTAATACTTGATCCTAGGCCCACTTCTTTTCATTCTAATGGAGAAGAAATTACGGTTGAGAAAGATTCCCTTTTTTTTATTTTTTACAGAGAGGAAGAGACTTTATATAGGAGAGTGAAGGGAATTGATTGTGAGGATTCTTAAGGAGAAAGGGGATGGGATGTAGAGCTAAGATGGAAGCATAAGACATTACCTGAATGTTGATAAATGCCTTTGGAGGAGGTAGACAGGGCAAGTGTATGGTGCTTCCCTTTGCTGGAAGATGGAAGAAAATTTTAAAGGTAGATACATTGATAGAAAGGAGCTATGGTAGCATAGTGGTTATGAATCGGGCTGCGGGCCGCAAGGTCAGCAGTTCGAAACTACCAGCTGTTCCGCGTGAGAAAGAAGAGGCTTTCTGCTCCCGTAAAGATTTATAGCCCCGGAAACCCTGTACAGGGTCTCTATGAGTCCGAACCGACTCCACGGCACATAATAACAACAACATTGAGAGAGAGTACCAGGGAAAGGGAGGCTATTTTTATGTCATGTCCTTCTTGCAGCCTCAAAGCCTGAAAAAAAAGGCCCCTGAGCCACAAGGCCTCTACCTTTTCTCCTCCTTCCCCATGGGAAAGGAGAATCCACAACTTTGAGCTGCAAAGGAAATGAAAATGGACTCATGGGGAATTGGCAAATGCGGCCTAGATGATAGAATGGAACACTGGTGCACATTAGGCCCAGAGGTGAGGAAGAAAGGAATATAAAAAGATAGGCAAGGGAAGAAACTAGGGCCCTCTTGGGAAAGACTAGTGTTGATGGGCCCCACAGTTGCTAATTAGTGTTTGGTGTGTATTGAGAAGTGAGCAACATTTAGTCCTGTGTGGGCAGTGAGGCTGAACTGAACCAGTCCACAATCTCACTGAAATTTGGAATAACAGGATTGAATAAAAGTGAGGGAATCTTTTCAAATGGAAGCCAGTGGGATGATCCTGCACATAAATTTCTCAGAATCTGAAGGGCTATGCTCTGGACCTGTGAGTGAAGAACACAGATGCCCGTAGCTGTCTTCCCATGGGTCAGCTTGGTATGTATCAGGAAATCCACTGATCAAAGGTCAAGGTGAAAGCCAGAATCAGGGCTAGCAGAGCAGGAATCTGAGTCATAGATTTGGTCTAGGATCAGTTCTTCAAACAACATGTAATATTACCCATAATGGGAGGACAGGATCCTCTCCCTCTTGTTCCCTGTGGACTGTACATGAAGAAAGTGTTGGGGATTGTGAATAAGAGGCTGGGTTTTGTATATAGCTGTCTGTGGAAATGGAAGAAAATCACAACTCTTAGGACACAAGGTGCCTGTGTAAGATAAGCACTGGACTACAAACCTCAAGGTCGGTGATTTGAGCCTACCAACTGCTTGTGAGAGACAGATGCAGGAGACTTCCTGCTCCCACAAAGATTTACAGCCTCGGAAATCCTGTACAAGATCACTCTGAGTCTAAACCAACTCGATGGCAGGTAACAACAACAAAGGCTTTTCTTTCTATCTGGGCATTGTGGGAGAAGGAGAATCAGTTTTACATTGGCATTCTCTTCAAGTGTACACACATACACATAAAACACATGTCCATGTTTTATCTGGAGATTTAGTGTGTGAACTCTAGAGCCAGCCTGTCTGGGTTCAGATTTCACTTTGATACTTCTTAGCTGTATGACCCTAAGCAAGTTATGTAATCTGTAAAATAGAAATAATAATAATGACTATCTTATGTTGTTGATTCTGTTAAGTCTAATCAAGTCAGTTCTGGGTTTATGAGGCTTTAAATCTTTGCGGGACCACAAAACTTCATCTTTCTCCTGTGAAGTAGCTTGTGGGCTTGAACCACTGACCTTGTGGTTTGCAGTCCATTGTTATTGTATGGAGCTACTCAGGCTTTTATAAAGATTCAATGTGTTTATGTTTATAAAATACTTAGAAAAATACTGGTACACAGTAGACATATATGTGATATTAATAAAATGGCTGGAGAAAGATGGGGCTTTCTGCTCCTACAAAGGTTTTTAAAAAAGTCATAGAAACCCTATATGGGGTCACTATGAGTCAGAACTGACTGGACAGCACTTAACAACAATAATAACATTAGTAAAATGAGGTGATTTCTTCCAGTTCTTCCAAACCATTTTACTGTTATTTCTGGTCAGAAAAGCTCAGTATTGAAAGAAGTAGAAAAGCATTGGAGAGATTTGTGATCTATATCTGACTAAAATGAAAGGCTGAAAGACAGGCTGAGAAATGCTCACCTGTCACAACTCTGAGAGTTAGCTTTGATCTCTTGATGTGTGAACGTTTATAAGAAACACTCTTACAGAGGGTGAGGTTTCTAATTCTCTCCTGGGTGGACCTCCATGCCGTCTTGATTTACCTGAAATATGTTTAGTCTGATGACTTACAGGTGATGCACCAGAAGACTTTGATCCATGTAAAATTGCAGAGTTTCTAAGAAACAAACAGGAGAGTTAGGGTAAGGACCAGAGATAAGTAAAGCACTGACTATTTAGAAGGTGGGAGATGACAACTTGTGACCAAACTATCTCCCACCCAACCGCTGCAAACTTTAAGAACTAAATCTCGAAATCCAGAGCAGCTATTTAGAGAACTGGCTGAAAAGAGTGGAGGGAGGAGAGGCAAGAGATAGAAGCCCCAATATCAGAAGGTGCTGGAGAGATTGCAAGGGGCATTGTGATTAGGGATTTTATTCTCTATAATAGCATCCTTTTCTGGTCTCCTCAGCAGAGGCTTTGGCTCTTGAATTACAACCTGTCAGAAATTTAAGCCAAATAGAGCTGGAAATCCTTGGAGAAGGGGGAGGCAGACAACAGCTGAGCCATGGCTCCATTCCAGAGCCAGTAATCTCAGGAGAGATTCAGAAAGGGGGGCAGCTGGCATGGCGGAGAGGAAAAGGAGCAGCTTGGGTGGTTCAGTCCTGATGCATATTCCTGATGTGAGAAGGAAAATAAAGGTGGAAACAGCCATATGAGGAGAGATATATAAAATCGGGGTCCAGATTTTTCTCCAAAAAGGAAGGACTGGAGTGTGAGAAAAGAATAGATGGATTAAATGAACAAGCTTAGAGTCAGAAGAGGGATAATGGTTAAAGTAAGGATCAGAGTCAGGGATCTGTTGGCACTAGAGAAAGTAGGATTTGAAATCAGAGAGCATGGGACTATGGAACTTGACTCTTAATCCATGACCATCTTGTCTGGACAATTGATTGCTAACCTACTGCTACTACCCTGTTCATGTCATGCTTTCGCAGTATGTATAAACTTCTTTTGATGGAAGTATGCTGGAGTAAAAGGTGTTGCCTAGGTAATACTGGTGTGGTGCTGTGGGCTAATGTCGGAATCGACTCAACGGCACTTAACAACAACAACAACAACAACAGCAACAAGGTAATACTGGGTCATTCTACTGACTATGCGTAAAACCAAATTTGATCAAAGGGAATCATGAAGAAAGGAAGAGATCCTTCCTCTTACTTTCGGTAAGATGGCAGACTAGGCAGACACACTATACAGACCCTATACAGATACAAGAGACCAAGTACAACAGACAGATGAAAATCTTGGAACCCTGAACTTCAAAGGAAAGGTTAGAGAAGTGAATTGAGTGCTTGCTGGGAGGAAACATTGAGCAGAGACAGTGAGAGAGGAAGACTGACTTAAAAAAAAAAAAAGTTTTATTGTGAATTATGTGATAGTTTACATGGGAAAACATTAGTTTTACATTCATCCTATCGTATATTGTTTCATTGCCATGGTTACAATCGCCTCCATGCATCATCAACCAACTTACAAGTCCAACCCCCTGGTGGTTGTTAGCACACAGCCCCTCTCCCACTCTGGGTCTAAAGTTCCCAGCTGCTCCATCTCCCACGTCTCATCTCTGCCTCCATGTCAGCCATCTTGAACCTTTGTGAGCACCTTTGGCGACAAAAGGTGGTCTGGAAGCACATAGTCACACAGATGACAGGAAAATGTGCCATTCCTTTTTTATCTCCATGCTCCTCAGGCAACCAGAGGGGTGGCCAGCTCCTACCCTCATCTACCCCCCAGCATTGCCCCTGCTCTCTGGCAGTTCAGAGCTACATGGTTGGGAGTCACACCAGTGTGAGGTGGGGGTGGCTGCACCACTTTAGTGCACCATTTCTGTGCCTGGAATTAGGTGGGCTTGGCTTAGGACCTTCAGAAACACAGAGCCACCAGACCAGCATTTAACCAGTCACCCTGCCCCCAGCTGCCCTGTGGCACTAACAGACCCTGAACTTAACTCCATCAAGGGCCTCCATGAAACATTTCTGGACTAAGTTCCCTGACCATAGATAACACCTAGGCTGATAAGAACTCCATGTAGGGCTAGAAACTCCATGGTCACATCCCTCCCATACCTACTTTGTGAGATCATTGGCTTGAAGGAGCACCTCCAGAGTTTTCTCTCTGGATCAAACAATTACACGGTTTTTTGCTTTTGTTTTTGGGTTTGGTTTTTTTCCTTGTTTTTGTTTGTTTATTGTTTCTTCTCCTTCTTCTCTTTCCATTCCCTTGAATTCTATCCTTTAAATTGCTGCTTTTGTTTCTCTTCTTTTCTTCCATCTGTAATTTCCCTTATTTCCCCCCCTCACTTTTGATCTTTCTTTACGACTTTGTACTCTCTTTCTCTTTTCATCTCTCTCTCCCTGTTTTTTTCTAAGGGTTATTTTGATTTCTTCCCTTTATTTTCTCTACTATGGCTCTATTTTCCTGTCCTGCTTTTTGCTTTTAGTTATGATATTCTTCCCTCCTGTTCTCTGCTGTTTTTAATTACTTTTTTCTCCTTTATTATTTTCTCTTTTCATTGTTGATTGGTTGCTTGTTTATTCTATTTTGCTTCTTGGTGTGTGTGTGGCAGGGATTTCTCCTCTTTCCCACCCAACAGAGACAGCAACATTGTCCCTATAGCCCAGCCACAGCTGTACCCTCTGCAGCTCCACCCACTGGGAAAAAAAAAGCCAGTATCAGCTCCTGTATCATCTGATCAATGATATAGAGCAGCTAACAGCAACCAAACCCTCCTTAAACTGAGGTGCACAAATGGTAAATGGAGAACGGTGCATACACTTCTATTCTCTAACTACATCTGCAGAGACAGCTGGTGAGAGCCTAAGAACACATCAACATGCAACCATCAATTAAATACAAATATGAAAACACTACAATGTCCCAGAGACAACAGACACTTTTAGTTCACACGGAGAAACTATAAAGAATGACACAGACAAATGACCAAGATGCAGATCCAAAACACATTGCTGAGGAGGAAAAGGTGATGCAACTAACTGAAAAAGAATTGAAAAATGATATTTAGGTCCTACAAAAGATTGACAGAAAGCTAAGAGAACACAGAAAAAACTTTAGAAGAATACAGGAAAACACTATAAGAACAAACAAACAAATTAACTGTAATTTTTGAAACAATACACTGTAACTAGCCATCTAGAAGATTAATACTAAAATTTCAGAAACAGATAATACATTTAAAAGGGCAAAGGAGTAGATTTGAAGCAATGGAAACCCCCCCCCCCAAAAAAAAGGGTGCTTGCATATAAATCTCTCGAAACTAGTATGCTAGAAGAACAATCAGAAAAAAGAATGAAAACAATCTGAAGAAAGCCCGTGTTATATGTGACGCCATGAAGAGAAACAATTTATAGGTGAACAGAATTCCAGAACAGGAAGAGACAAAAAACAAAACAAAACAAAAAAATCACAGAGAAAACTGTCAAAGAATTGTTGGATAAAAACTTCCCTAACATGAAAAACAAGAGGGTAAGCATACAAGAAGCTGAACAAACCCCAAACATGATAGATCCCAAAAGAGAATTACCAAGACATATCATAATGAAACTTTCCAAAACCAAAGACAAGGAAAGAATTCTGAGAGCAGCTTGGGAAAAATGAAAAGTTACCTACAAAGGAGAACCAGTGAGAATAAGCTCAAATTTCTCAGCAGAAACCATGCAAGCAAGAAGGCAATAGGATGGCATATATAAAACTCTGAAAAACACGCACACACAAAAACTGCCAACTAAGAATTATATACCCAGCAAAATTGCCCCTCAAATATGACAGTGAAATTAGGACATTTCCAGATAAACAGAAATTAAAGGAATTTGTAATAACAAGATCAACTTTATAAAAAATGCTAAAGGGTGTTCTTTGGATTGAGAACCAACAACAGCAGACAGTAACTTGAAATTAACATACATGACAACACCACCCAGAACTTAATGCAGATATAGAAGTATTTAAAGTAAAACAAATCTACAATACTGAATTTAGGGAACCAAATAGATCAATCTATAATAAAATTAAATATGAAGCAAAAATAGGAAATAATGTAGGTACAGAACTTCCAAATGGTGATGAAATAAAGTAGATTTCAATATAAAACAAACTTTTTAATGGGGAAATTTTTTTCAAATTGCCTGGTAACCTCAGAGAAAAAGAATACACCTTCACATCAAATAAAAAAAAGGGGGAATCAGAATGCTTAGTAGACATTAACACAAAAGAAATGGAGAAAATTAAAAGAAAATCCACAAGCAAAATGAATTCAGTGCAGAAAATTATGTGAAACAAAGAAACCAGCAGCGTTACACTAAAATGCACAGAAAAATGACAGCAATCAATTCATATCTGTTGATAATTAAAACTAAATGCAAATGGATTAAATGTACCAGGCAACAGACAGAGAGAAGCAGAAGGGTAAGAAAACAGGATCCTTCAATATACTGTTTACAAGAGACACATCTTATACACAAAAACAGAAAAAGACTAATAGTCAAAGGACAGAAAAATATATCAAGTTAATGGCAATCAAAAACAAGCAGGAGTAGCAATTTTAATCTCTGATAAAATGGACTTTAAGGCAAAAACCAGCTTAAGAAACAGAGAAGGACATTATATCATGATTTAGAGCTCAACTGAACAAGAAGTAGCCATAATAAATATCTATGGCCCTAGTGAAATAGCCTCAAAATATATAATTGGACTCTAATAGAACTTAATAAAGAAATCGACAACTTGACAATAGTAGTAGTAGTTGTTGTTGTTCGGTGCCATCGAGTTGGTACTGACTCATAGCAACCTTATGCACAGCAGAACGAAACACTGCCCGATCCTGGGCCAACCTTACTATCCTTGCCATGCTTGAGCCCATTGATGCTGCCACTTTGCTAATCCATCTTGCTGGGGGTCTTCCTCTTTTTCTCTGACCCTTCACCCTTTAAACATGATATCCTTCTCCAGCGACTGGTCCCTCCTGACAATATGTCTGAAGTATGAGAGACGAAGTTTGGCCATCCTGGCCTCCAAGGAACACTCTGGCTGCAATTCTTTCAACACAGATCTTCTGGTTCTTTTGGCAGCCAATGGCACTTTTAATATTCCCCTCCAACACTGTAGCTCAAAGGCATCAATTCTTCTGCGGTCTTCCTTATTCACTGTCCAGCCTTTGCATGCATATGAGGTTATTGAAAATACTATGGCTTGGGTCAGGCACACCTTAGTCTTCAAGCTGACATCTTTGTTCTTCAACAATTTAAAAAGGTCTTGTGCAGCAGATTCACCTAATGCAATACATTGTTTGATTTCCTGACTGCTCTTTCCATGAGTGTTGATAGTTGATCCAAGAAGAATGAAGTCCTTCTGAGGAAGGAAGTTGTCTTCAATCTTTTCTCCTTTGAGAAGAATTTGTTTATTGGTCCAGTGGTGAGGATTTTTGTTTTCTTTACATCGAGATGCAATCCATAGTGAAGGCTGTGCTCTTTGATCTTCATCAGTAAATATTTTCAGTCTTCTTCACTTTCAGCAAGCAAGATTGTATCATCTGCATATTGCAGGTTGTAATGAGTCTTCCTCCAATCCTAATGCAATAGTATTAGGAGATTTTAATAAAACACTTTTGATGAAGAACAGAACCAGAAAGAAACTAAAAAAAGACACAGAAGAACTAAACAACACTATTAATCAACTTGACCTCCTAGACATATACAGATCACTCAATCCAACAACAGTACACTATACATTCTTTTCCAGTGCACATGGCACATTCTCCAGAATAGACCATATGTTAGACCACAAAGCAAACATCAATACATTTAAAAACATCAAAATACTACAAAACATCTTTTCAGATCACAATGCTATAAAATCAGAAATCAACAATAGGAAGACTGAGGGGAAACAAATCAAATACATGGAAATTGAACAACACTTAAATTATTTATTACTGGGTAATAAATCAAATAAAAAATGAAATAAAAATATTCAAATGGGAGCAAAAACACAATTTACCAAAACCTTTGTAACAGTAAAAGCAGTGCTCAGAGGGAATTTATAGAAATACATGCATACATCCAAGAAGAAGAGAGAACCAAAATCAACACCTTAACCAAACTTCTCAAACAATTAGAAAAAGTGTAGCACTACTCTTTTTAGTAAGTCTACTGCCACCAGATGAAAAGAAATAATAAAGGTTAGAGCATAAATAAATGAAATAGAAAACAGAAAAACAATAAAAAAAATCAACAAGACAAGAAGTTGGCTCTTTGAAAGGATTAATTTGCTAAACAAAACATTCTACAATGGTTACAGGGAAGGTGGGAGGGGGGAAAAATTAAGTGAATAAGAGAATAAAATACTGTTAGCTGCTGGTAAGGTACACGGAGTGGATTGCAATCATTGTAATGACATAAAGTGTTTAATTTGTTGAATGTGGGACTGATGATCTGTTCTGCAAATCTTTACTCCGTTCACAATAAAAAGTTAAAAAAGAAAATCCTTCTGTAGAACCTTTCATTTGGTCAAAGGGGGACTAGCTAGGAATTCCATAGGGTTTTATGAACTGCTTTTATGTATATTTTTATATGCATTTTTAATGCATACACACACATATATATTTTACAAAAATTGGACCGTATCAGTTTGTAAAGACTTTTAAAGACACTTTTCCATGTCAAATACAGCAATGTGTTTATATTTTTTATTTTAATAATTTGTTTTATTTTAGAATTATCTTCTCATTTCTTTCATTTTATTAGAAAAATGTGCAGATTGAAATAGTTCAATTCATATCAATATATCTTCCACATAAATTCAATAATTGGTAACATATTTGCATATTTGTGACAGCATGTAAAAATATTTGGTCTTGCAGAGACAGAACGGCCACGTGGCTAAGAATGTGGGCTGGCTGTGGAGTCAGTCTGCCTGGGGATCCAAAGCCAGGCCTACTGTTTTCTAGTCTTGTGACCTTGCCTTTGGACAAGATCTTTAACATCTCTATACCCCATCTCCTCAGTGATAATGTGTGGTACAAAATAAAGTAAGGTAAGGACACTATCTTGACTGATTTAACTTTAACTCCATGGTTATTAACCTTAGGGTTGCCAGGCAATTCTATTACATCTCACCATTTACTTTCTTAGATGTTTATGTCGCTCCTTTTCCTTTCTCCTCAAACTTTTAATACTTCCTGCCTGTTCTTCACTGTCATCTGACAACCTTGCTCTCTATTTCACTGATAAAAGAGACGTAATCAGAAGAGAACTTCTGCATGTGTCTACTATACCTGCCATTTCGCTTACATCAAAATGTCCATTCTGTGCTTTCACTCCTACATTGTGAATCAACTATCCATATTCTTGAGGTGAATTCTTCCACTGTGCACTAGATCCATTCCATTTTGCCTGTTTAAGACATCACTCTAGCAATTATTCCCCTTATTTTCTGTATTATCAATTCTTCCTTCTCTACTAAATCATTCCCATCAGCACCCAAATACACTATATCTCCTGTCTTGTCAAAACACCTTTCCTTGATCCCACATTCCTTCCCAGGTTCTGTGTAATTCTTTACTGTCCTTTAAAACAAACCTCTTTAAAAGAATCATCTGTATTCACAAATCCACCTGAAAATCCAGCATATTTTACCATAAAAGTTATCTCAAGTTTGAATACTTCCCATTCCCTCCATAACTGTAACCCTAGTCCTAACCACCATCATCTTGCTTGTACCACTACAAGTAACTCCTAATTGTTTTTCCTGGTTTACTGCCTGCCTCTCTATTATCTATTCTCCACCCACTGGAGCAATGTTTTAAAAAACACAAGTCAGATTACATTACTGTCTGCCCCCCAAACTGTAATGCAAAATCCAAAGTTTGCCGTGGTCCAATGACAATTATATTTTGATCACCTACTTGACTTCATTTCTTGTACTTTCTTCCTTGCTCACTCAGCTCCAGCCATACTGGTTTTCTTACTCTTCCTGGAACATACCAGGTACAATACTGCCTCAGGGACTTTCCACTTGATGTTTCACCTGCCCAAAGGCTTTACTCCCAGACATTCTTATGTCATTCAAGCCTCTGCTCAACTGCCACTCATCAGAGAGGTCTTCCCAGACTACTAGGTTTCATTTTCCTTCCTAGTACTTGTCACTAGCTGACATATTTTTAAAATAACCTTGTAACTTTATTTTGCTCACTGATATATCCCCAATGCCTAAAACAATGTTGTTGTTGTTAAGTGCTGTCAAGTTGGTTCTGACTCATAGTAACCCTGTATGGGGTTTCTGAGGAATGACTGGTGGGTTTGAACTGCCTACCTGTGGTTCTAACAGACCTTGGGGTCCAGTGTTTCTCCTACAGTACCACACCAGGACTGTATTTACTAGACATTGTTGAATGACTAAATCTTATGCTTCCTCTATACCCATTTAATTTCTAGAACAGTGTTGAATGCAAGCTAACTTCTTGGTAAGTCTTTATCAAAATAGGGTAGAAACAATCTATGGGATATAAATTGGATTTCATCAACTTCTTGAAACAGAATCCTTATATCTGGCAGCAATTTAACAATTGTTTGCATTTATAAAATGTAAATAATCCATTAAATTGTTATAAGGAGTGGATGAAAGAACATTTATGAAAGCATCTAGTTCCTGAATTTTGGAAAATAGCAAGAACACAAAGTTGTGAAATGGCTAAACAGACTCCAAGGGCACCAAGGAGTCTATAGTAGTGACTTATCACAAGACTGAGGAATGTCCAGCTATAGCAACTCTAATATGATTCTGAGGAAGGGGAATATTACCATGTTAATGCTAAGTCTCTATCTGAGTAAGATGGCTGGAAAAGCAGACAGAGGAAGGGGAATATTACCATGTTAATGCTAAGTCTCTATCTGAGTAAGATGGCTGGAAAAGCAGACAGA
>NW_006408560.1:21745655-21749306 GCF_000296735.1 Chrysochloris asiatica
GCTGTGTTTTGGTCTTAATAGATTCAATGAGTTGGAACCAATTCCTTGGCACCTAGCAACAACAACAAACTCTCTTACCTCAGGTACTTGGAGTCATTGCTTGGTCTTCCCTTGATCTTTCCCCAACTTCCATCTCTAACTCTTACACCTAAAACTTGTCTTGATGTCCTTTCTGTCAACTACCCTCCTGCCCATCTATTTGCCACTTTCTCTGTTCCTCTTGCCCTTGCAATTTCCCTTATTTCTGGAGTTGCTTTCAGCATTAGTGACTCCTGTCAACTTCTTTGTTTCTGTTATACTCAGTCCCTGAGAACCAATCCTCATCAGAACCTTTCTGTCTTCCTGTTCTTCATCATCTTCTCTCCAAATGTAACCCCTCTACTGTCTGTGCCTCTGAAAATTGAGGATTGGGTGTCAGAAAGTGTGTTTTGATATTTATATAGAGATCACTGGAACCTTCTTTTTTGGCTGTTTGAGCAGTAGTACCATCTCTAGATCTACAATCACAAAGATTCAGCTCACAGAGGAACTGAAAGTCAGCCTGTTCAGAGCTTCAGGAAAAACTTCCTCATTCCTTCCTTGCTCATTTCCCTCCTGAAGCCTTCCAGTTAGGATCCTTGGGAATCCTCATCCCCCAAGTTGGATGACTCCATAGCCTTGTGCTATTTATAGGACATGAATGATAATGATAATAGTAATATGTAAGATTTGTAAGTTCTGGCTATACACCCGAATTGGATCTAAGTACCTTTACACATATTATTAGCATATTTAATTCTTACCAGTCTGTAAATCCATCCCATTTTACAAAATAGGAAACTGGGTCACAGACATATTAAATAACTTTCCCAAAGGCCAGTGAATGTTGAACTAGGACCAGAACTCAGCAGTCTAGCTCCAGAATATGTGCTCTTTAAACTACCTTCATAAGGAACTGGATGAATGAAGTGTGGCCTGTTTAGTTGTCAAGGATCTGCATACCTTAATTAAGAGAAGGCAGAGCTTCCCTTAAATGAGCTCAGGCTTACCTACTTGATTTCTCACAGGTAAGATCTGGGCTCACTCTGGTTCTTCGCCATTCTAAGTGAGGACCAGACCCTGGGTTTACCTGATTACACTGGCTCTCACTCCTCCCAGAATTGCACCGGTGCCTTGATCTCATCCTGCCACCTAGAAAATCCAAGGAATGTGTGGCTAGGATCTCTGGAATTGGAAGTGATTTGAAGTAAAATTTATACAGAACTTAGAAAATAAGGCTGATATGCACGCAAGCAGAGAAGAAAAAGAAAAGGTCAATAGATTCATATTTAAAGTGTAAAGTTGAATAGGGATGAGCATTCTGAAAAAAATTCAAATTCTTCTCTAGGCTCAATTATTCTCCTAAACCATTTCTCAACAAGAGAATGTACTGCCCTCTAGGGGGATGTTTTGGAAATCTGTGACATAGTATTTTGGTTATCACAGATGTGTTTGGGTAGGGGCAAGATATGTTCCTGGTATTTAGTGTTCAGGGTCCAAAGATGGTAGGTAATCTGCAATGACCAGAACATTTGTTGTTAGTTGCCATCCAGTGGATTCTGACTCATGGTGACTCCTTATGAGCAGAACAGAATTGCTCCATAGGAAGTTCAAAGCTGTAAATCTTTACAGAAGCAGACTGTCACTTTTTTCTCCTATGGAGTAGCTGGTGAGTTTGATCCACCAACCTTTTGGTTAGAAGCTAAGCACTTCACCACTGTGTCACCAGGGTATCTTAATAACCAGGATTGGTGTTAGGTGCCATCGAGTCGGTACCAACTCATAGCGACCCTATGCACAACAGAACAAAGCACTCACAATCATTGCTACATTTGAGCCCATTGCTGCTGCCAATGTACAAATCCATCTCATTGGGGGCCTTCCTCTTTTTCTCCAATCCTCCATTTTATCAAACATGATATCCTTCTCTGAGGACTGGTCCTTCCTGACAATATGTCCAAAGAATGAGAGATGAAGTCTGGCCATCCTGGCTTCCAGGGAGCACTCTGGCTGCACTTCTTCCAACACAGATTAGTTTGTTCTTTTGGCAGCCTATGGTACTTTTAATGTTCTCCTCCAACACCATAACTCAAATGCATCAATTCTTCTACGATATTCTTTATTCATTGTCCAACTTTTACATGCACATGAGGTAATTGAAAATACCATGGATAGGGTCAGGAACACCTTAGTCCTCAAACTGACATTTTTGCTCTTTAACACTTTAAAGAGGTCTTGTGTAGCAGATTTGCATAATGCAATGCATCATTTGATTTCTTGGCTGCTACTTCCATGAGTGTTGATGGTTGATCTGAGCAAAATGAAGTCTTTGATAACTTCAATCTTTTCTCCATTTATATGGATATTGTTTATTGGTCCAGTGGTGAGGATTTTTGTTTTCTGTATGTTGAGGTGCAATCCATACCAAATGCTGTGGTCTTTGATCTTCATTAGTAAGTATTTTAAGTCCTCTTTGTCTTCAGCAAGCAAGGTTGTATCACCTGCATATGGCAAGTTGTTAATGAGTCTTCTTCCCATCCTGATACTATGTTCTTCATATAATCCAGTTTCCCAGAATATTTGCTTACCATACAGATTGAATGTTGTTGTTGTTGTTAAATGCCATCAAGTCGGTTCCAACCCATAGCCACCCTGTACAGGGTTTCCGAGGAGCAGCTGATGAGCTTGAACTGTCTACCTTGCAGTTCAAACAGCTTTGCAGTCTGGCGTGTTAACCCACAGTGTCACGAATAAGTATCATGAGAGAACACAACCCTTGCACACACCTTTCCTAATTTTAAAACAGTCAGTGTTCCCTTATTCTGGTCAAACAACTGCCTCTTGGTCTATGTACAGGTTCCTAATGAGTACAATTAAGTGCTCCAGAATACACATTCTTCACAATGCTGTCCATAGTTTGCTGTGATCCACAAAATTAAAAGCCTTGGTTTAATCAATAAAGCACAGGTAAACTTTATTCTGGTATTCTCTGCTTTCAGCCAAGATACATCTGACGTCAGCAGTGATATCCCTCGTTCCACATCCTGTTCTGAATTCAACTTGAACCTCTGCAAGTTCTCTGTCAATGTATGATTGCAGCTGTTTTTGAATTATCTTTAGCAAAATTTTGCTTGTATGGGATATTAATGATATTGTCTGATGATTTCCGCATTCCGTTAGATCACCTCTCTTTGGAACAGTGACTCAAAGATTACAAGTAACATTGTCATTAATTTTGTATGAATTTCTGAAATGGTAAATCCTTGGTAAAGTATTGAATAAAATTAATTATAATCTTCCTTCAGTCTACCCATTTGTTGCCCTTCTGGGAAATTCAGTATCTAAACGTGTGTACAATATATATATAAATATATAGTGCACAAGTTTAGTTTAGACAACATCCAACCATTTCAGGAGGTAGCATATCTTCCTTCAGTACCATTGGTTCTTGATCATATGCTACTCATATCCATTTGCATTTGTTGCTATTGCATTCCTAGTCATCCTATGTCTAGATTTGAGGCTCTGACAATTATGCTGTGTGTTTTCAGTGTAGTAGTGTCTGACCATTACAAGCTAAAATACATAAACTTTAGTGTAAATAAATCTTTTATTTAATTTTACTTTCATGTG
>NW_006408560.1:21749406-21758716 GCF_000296735.1 Chrysochloris asiatica
TCTCCTGTGGAACAGCTGGTAGTTTCGAACTGCTGACCCTGAGGTTTGCAGCCCGATTCGTAACCACTACGCTACCAGAGCTCCTTTACCAGCTGAATAGTTCACTTTAAATTTCTATCTTAAGTGGGGCCTTAGTGCTTCTTAGAAATCCTACTACTGTTCTCTAGCCTTCTTCCATCAATTACCTCTTCCTTTGACCTCTTGGATGATGAGCTTGTACCTATTTTATAGCAAAAACATAAGTTATTGGGAGATGCCTTACAAATGCCCCCATTTATCTGTTGTTATTATTAAGTACCATCTAGACAAACCAACTCATAGCAACCATGTATAAGGTTTCCAAGGAGCAGCAGGTGTGTTTGAACTGCTAACCTGTGGTTTGAAGTCCAGTGCTGATCGTACAGTGCCACACCTGGAGCTTACATGCTCTGCTTTCCTCTTGCAGGATCTGTTCTAACTCCTATTCAAGGCATTCCTCTACATATACATTAGATCTCAGCCCTTTTCTCCTTCTCTAGCATTGATCTTTTTCTCCTATAGTTTCTCCTTATCTACTGGACCATTCTTATCAGAATGCAAACATTTAATAATTTCTGCCATTTTATTTTATTAAGATTTATTGTGATTTCTGCCATTTAAAAGAAAACCTTCTTGCGATCCCATATTCCCCTCAAGCTACACCTCCTTTCCCCATCCCTTTTCTCTGGAACTTCATGTCTATCTACAGCTTCTATTTAGTCTTCTCCTTTTCTCTCTTGAACCAACTCTAATAAGACTTTTGCTCCCTCCCTCCATTGAATCTTCTCTTGTCAATATCACCAGTGATATCAATATAGCAAAACCTAATGGTCAATTCTTAGTCTTCATCTTACTAGGTCTATTTGTGTAATTGGACACAGTTAATCACTCCTCCTGAAATATTTCTTCCCTTTGCCTTCTAAATCACTACAATTTCTTGATTTTTTTCCTACCTAGCTTCTTCTCAATTTTCTTTATTTATCTTATTTTTGCACGCTCTAATTATTGGAATTCCCAGGACTTGACTCTCTTCTCTTCTTTATCTGAGCTTATACTCCCTTGGTGATCTCATACAGTCTTATGGTTTCAAATGCCACTCAAGTTAATAGGGTTGCTATGAATCGGCACTGACTCAATGGCACTTAAGAACAACAGCAGCAAAAATCACTAATTTATATCTCTAACCCAAAACTTTCTCATCAGTTTATCTTGAATATACAACTACTTATAGAAGCAAATCCTTTTGGAGACTTAACAGGCATGCCCCACAAAACAAGCTCCTGATCCTCTTCCTACACCTACTTCTGTCTTCTCCATTCAGAGAATGGCAACTTCATTCTTTTAGTTCCTCAGACAAAATACTTTGGCCTCATCCTTGACTCCTCTCTTTCACACAATACCATGTATCCAACCTGTCAACAAATTACACTGGTCATAGCTTGAAAATATACCCAGAATCTCACCAGTTCTCACCACTTCAACTATTGCTATACTGATCCCAGTCTACCATCATTTCTTGCCTTGTTCTCTGAAATAACTTCCTAACTGCTTTTTCTGCTTCCTTTCTCATGCCCTTTGTGCAAATTGAAAGCCTCTAATGGCTTTCCATCTCATTTGTACTAAAAGTCAAACTCCTTACAAGGCCCCAAATAAAATAACACTGCTGCCAATTATCTCAGATCTTATCTCCATCCAGCTTTCATCCTGTTTCTCTCCACTCCAGCTACACTGGCCTCTTGCAAGTTCTCCATCAAAACAGGCATACTTCTACTCCAAGGCTCTTGAAAATTCTTCCTCCAGATATCTACAACCCTTGTCCATTTATCTTCTTCAGGTCAGTGTTTAAATGTCACCTTTCAGAAAGGCTTTTCCTATCCATTCGATGTTAACCTCTGTGTCTCCATTCCCACCCCAGCATCTACTATCTCCCTTCCTTGCTTGATTTTTTTTTTTGATAGCATTTATTGCTATCTAACATTTTAATCAATTTGTTTATTTCCTTGTCTTCCTATTATAAAGTGAACTCTCTCTTGGCAGGGTTTTTTGTTTGCTTTATCCTCCAACAAATAAGGATTTGTTGAATACATTTTGATGTTTTTCATAGTCTTTCTGATCTCAAGTCCTACTTCTGCAAAAAGACTAAGGTAGTGAATAGAAAGAATTACTGTCAACTGATGGTGCACAGAGGGGATTATAATCATTGTAATGTAACACGGTGTATGATTTGTTGGATGTAAAACTGATGATCTGCCCTGTAAACTTTCACTCAATTCACAATAAAAACATAAAAACAACAACAAAAACAAGGCTAAGGAAATGCATCTAATAATAATAAGTCTCAAGAATATGGGAGATTTAAAGAGCTGGCACCTTCTCCTACTTCCATGAATATCTAATATTATGATTTTTCCCCCCTAGTTGAACACCAAAACGTCCCCAGCAACCAACCAAGCACCTGGCCTGGAGGAAAAGGGTGAGTGAGATTGGGCTAGGCAGTCAGTAAGAGCAGGTGAATATAGGGGCATGAAAACAAATATGCCTGTAAGTTGGGATGTTCCTAAAGCTACATGGAATAGGAATAGGAATATGGATCAGAGAAACAAAGGACTATATTAGAGCTACTATGCCTAAGGTCATTTTCCACTTTTTCCTAAGAAATAAACTGACTATACTTACTCTTTGATTTCTGAAACTAGTCCTGAGTTAGTTGGGGGAGGCAGACCTAATGGTAAGAAGAAACCCATCAGATTAGTTCAGCCACTGTCTCAATCAAGACTTGAGGAAAAGCTGGGGGAAATGACTGTGCTCTGGGACCTTGCACTATTTTAGGAATAAATGATGAGAGAAGACATTTCTCATCTTGGTCCAAGAGTAGTAAAACTCTGTTAAGTAACTATAGCTAATTGCCAAAGTACTTGCTTTTTAGAATTATCAGGCATTTTTAGTCCCAACAATGGGTTCAAACATAACGATGGTGAGAATGGCACAGGACTGGGCAATGTTTCATTCTGTTTTGCATGAGGTCACTGAGTAGGAGCCATCTCGACAGCCCCTGACAACAAAGACTGGGGAACAACCTCACTGAGTTCAGAAGAAAGCAGTCCTTAACTTCTGTATTTGGAGCCTGAATAAAGGGGATGGGCAGGTCAGGTTCAATCATTAATGAATCTTCCAACTATCTGCAGGAAAAGCTGGCAATGCCAAGAAGGCCGAAGAAGAAGAGGAGATTGACATTGATTTGACAGCACCGGAAACAGAAAAGGCTGCTCTTGCCATTCAGGGCAAGTTCCGGCGATTCCAGAAAAGGAAAAAGGATCCCAGCTCCTGAATGTCCAGCCTTGTCCTTTACCCTGTTCCCTTCTTTCCCATTCTCCACAGCCCTAACTCTCATGTATCTTTGTCCTTTTGTCCCTCTAGCCTCCATTGAGGCAAGTTCAACCCTCATATTTGCTCTGGCCCCCTCAAGCCATCAGCAGAAGTAGAGGCATAAGAAACTTTGAAAGATAAAAACTTCAGTTGGCAGCCACTTGCCTAAAGGTGGATCAATTTCTCTTAGGGATAGAGCACTTTGATCACTACTTATGTCTGCCCTATGAGGTTGAGGAGCAAGAGACTTTGAGACTGGGAGAAAGGCCCCAGACAATGTGGGAAAGAGGACAAAGTCTTCAGAGTAAGGTGCCAGAGAATGAGGGCATAAGCACTGTTCTGCGAGTTGCAACATCACACTTCAGGTAACACATTTCTTCCCTTCCAATTCTTCTGCACCATCAACTCCAATTTCCCTCCTATGAGCTAATCCACAGTGGGGACTGGAGCTTCCCTTTCCCCCTAGGTAGACCTAAATCAAGCAGCTTACCACATTAGTGCATGTTGAGTAGATTAGTTCCAAGGAAGGGAGACTGGGACAGGTAGACGCAAGAAAACATTTCCTTCATCATCTATTCTAGAACCATAAGGGGCAGAGGCTGAAGATGTTCATGGGACCCCAGGTAGGGGGAATGAGAAATAGGGTAGATTTGGGGAGGAAAGAAGAAAGGAGGAAAAGATTTCTGAAGCCACAAGCTACTGCCAGTAAAAGTGTATTATATGAAGGATTCTTGGGGCTTTGCTAACCTGCCTACCTCTGACTACCCTCCTTCCCAACTCCAGGTCTAGTCATCCCCAGAGGCCACACAAACCAAGTGGTCCCTGTAGTTCCCACCTGACCATCTGTGGAATCAGCACAGAAGTGGAATAGCCACTCGTCTGTGATTTTAGCATGTTAAATAATTATAACAATAAAAAACCTCAAATGGATCCATTTAACCTCTACTTCTGTTTTTCTTGGGAGGAATCTGAATGTAAACCTGAGCTAGCTTCTGGATCTGTGGTAGAGCAGCACATGGATCACATGATGACTCAGAAAACTAAGACTGTCTGAACAATTTCAGACTGAAGCTCATTCCTGCCTCCCTTTCCTTGACCTTGCCCTCACCTTGATTCACCGCCTACATTGTCTTCATCTGCTGCTATCACCACCCCCATTTGCACCTGCAAGGATGCTCATTTCCCCTTTCCTTTCCAGCTAAGAGCTCAGTTAGTACATGTTCCTCTGAAAACAGACCTAGTCTTCCGTGGTCCCTATCCCCAAATGACCTATTCAAGATCTCCCTCCTGCTTTTTCCCCTTCTGTATCCCCCTCCCTTGTCCTCCTACTGTTTATTATCA
This sequence comes from Chrysochloris asiatica, assembly GCF_000296735.1. NCBI lineage: Eukaryota > Metazoa > Chordata > Mammalia > Afrosoricida > Chrysochloridae > Chrysochloris > Chrysochloris asiatica. The sequence continues at coordinate 21,754,132 of NW_006408560.1, forward strand.
TCAAATTTAGAGGAGGAAGAAGAAAACTCTGGGCAAACAGAAGAGCACCACTGTCAAATAAAAGATATGAAACCATGAAATAAAACAATGGTTTTCAAATGAGCTGAGAAATGACCTTTCTATACATTGAAACCAGAAGCCAACTGCATTGTGGAGCAGGGAGGGCTATTTCACCCTTTCTCTACTTCTTAGTATTACTTTTCCATTTTTGATTCAAGATTACAGAAGTTGAAATCACATAGCATCTATGAATAGGAAGCAAAGAACATTATTCCAAAGCTTATCTGTGATCAGCAAACCCATGGCTACAGGATATTAGGAGGATTGAGCAGTTATTCATGGGAAGGCCCTGTGGTAAAGAATGTCAGAGAGAAAAAGGAACATTGATTGCTACAATTGGTTTCTGAGTGCAATATAATAATGGTGATAGATTTTAGTCTTGGTCTCAATGGACAGATAAAAGAATAACCTCATTGTCTGACCTGGTGTGTCCAACGTGCCCTGGTAAGACAGTAGTATTTCTTGCTTCCTTGTTCCATGGATAGGGGATGGAGATTGCCCCTATGGACACTGAGGAGTTCTGGTGTGGTGCTGTTGGTTAATGTGCTGGACTGCAAGGTCAGTTTGAACTTCAAGGTCAGCGGTTCAATCTCACCAGCTGCTCCTCAGAAACCCTATTTGAGGTTGCTATGAATAGGAACCGACTCGATGGCAGTTAACAACAAATAACAACAAATGGACACTGAGGTGCTACCTGTTCTTGGTGATGTGGTTTTTTAGAGTTGGCTGCTGCTGAAGCAATGGTGGAGTTCTCTGTCACCAGTACCTATTCTATAGTCTACCTTGCATGGAGAATATCTGCTGATTTGTTTATTGACACACTAGCGTAGTGGTTACGAATCGGGCTGCGAACCTTAAGGTTAGCAGTTAGAAACTACCAGCCGCTCTGTGGGAGAAAGATGAGGCTTTCTGCTCCCGTAAAGATTTATAGCCTCAGAAACACTGTACAGGGTCACTATGGGTCAGAACCAACTCAATGACACTTAAAAACAACACAACAACAATCTGGAACATAGTGCTGAAATGCTTTTCTCTTTATCATCCTAAAGTGTGATGCTAATTCTCAGACACACTCTTAAGAAAGGACATGGTAACAAAAACATATCTATAGCTTTTGGAAAGAGAGTTCTGACTGTGGAAAAAGAGGCTGAGGTATCTTTTGCTGAACCAATGGTAAATTCTCATTAAAGGTTCTGAAAACTGGCTTCTTTCTCCTACTGTGGGCACTGTAGTGAGCCTCTTTTCTCTTGCATCCCTGTATCTCCTCTGAGGGGTCCTGGGCCTGGGCTGGCATCTTCCCTCTGAGGCCTTGCGCTTGGGCTGATATCTCTTCCTTGAGCCTAGAATTCTGTTTTTCTTGGCCTGTCCCTCTAGTATACATTGCTGAAGACATACATTATCCTTGAATACTAATCACTGAGCAATTAATCTTAAGTACTTTATTCAGTGGACCAAAAACTACAAGTCTTTGTTGTTGTTAAGTGCCACCGAGTCAGTACTCACTCATATCAACCCTGTATAGGGTTTCCGAGGAGCAGCTAGTGGGTTTGAACTGCTGACCCCGTGGTTCATAGTCCATGCTGATCCTATAGCGCTACACCAGGAGTCCAAAGTACATGTCCAAGGTGGGGCTCAAACCTACAACCCTGAGATTAAGAGCCTTATGTTCTACCAACTGAGCTAATGACTGTTCTTAGAAATAGCTTAGCAGAGGATGCAGGATGAGAAACAGACCAGGAAGAAGACGACACACTTAATCACAACTATATCACTATGAAGGGTTGTCAGGGAGTCCCTTGGTAGAACAAATGATTAATGCACTTGTCTAGTAACCAGAATGTTGGAGGTTCTAGTCTGCCTAGAGATGCCTCAAAAGAAAGACCTGGCAATCCACTTTTTTTTTTTTGAAATTTTTTATTGTGAATTGAATAATAGTTTACATGGGAGAATATCAGCGTTACACTCATCCTATCGTATTTCATTTCACTGCAATGATTACAATCCCCTCCGTGCATCATCACTCAACAGGATTTGCTTCCATTCCCTGTGTTTTTTGTTTTGATGTACAACAAAGCACTCAGGAATATATAACCATTCAAACAACCAAAGGGTACACCCCGCAACACTTAATCACAATTATATCATTGTAAAGGGGTTTCAGGGAGTCCCTTGGTGGTTCAAATGGTTAAATCACTTGTCTGCTAACCGGAACGTTGGAGGTTCTAGCCTGCCGCTTGTTGTTGTTAAGTGCTGTTAAGTTGGTTCCGACCCATAGCGGCCCTGTAGGGTTTCCAAGGAGGGACTGGTGAGCTTGAACCATCAATCTTATAGTTCAAATGACTGCAGTCTGGTGCATTAACCCACAGTGCCACACCAGGACTCCATTCTGCCTACAGATGCCTCAAAAGAAAGGCCTGGTGATCTGCTTTTGACAAACCAGCCATTGATAACACTTTGGAGCATATTTCTGTTCTGACATTCATGAGGTTGCCATGAGTCAGGATTAACTCGATGATGATTGGTTTTAAGGATGGCAGAACTGGGATTACAGTCCTGACAACAGTGGGAATAGAACCGGAGACATGAGCAAGGGATATACTTATGAATATGTTCCTGTTATGTCCCTCCAAAATATGTATTATAAACCCTAACCTCTATGCCGGAGGTTGTGGACTCCTGGTATGGTGCTGTGGGTTAATGCGCTGAGCAGCAAAGTCGGTTTGAACCTCAATGCTGGCAGTTTAAGCTCACCAGCTGCTCCTTGGAAATCCTGGGTTGCTGTGGATCAGAACCGACTCTATGGCACTTAACAACAAACAACAACATGCCAGTGGTTATAGTTTCATTTGAGAGTGGGTTATCTTTGTTATGTTAATGAAACAGGATTAGTGTTGTATGTTTTAATCAATCTCTTTTGAGATATAAAAGAGATTAAACAAGCAAGGGAAGAAGCAGCGATGGGGGAAGAGAGATGCCAAACCACATGAATGTCCAGGAGAAGAAGCTTAAAAGAGACAAGGACCTTCCTCCAGAGCTTACAGAAAGAGAAAGTCTATCCTTAGAGCCAGCATCCTGAATTCAGACACTTAACCTCCTAACTGTGTGAAAATAATTTTCTGTTTGTTAAAGCCACCCACTGTGGTATTTCTATGATAACCACCAGGTAACTAAGACAGCTTCCAGAGTTCAAACTTAGAAATGAAAGTCTTGAGGCACTTCAGACCATTACAAATGGGCTCTACTGCATGGAGTATATCTGCTAATTAGATTTTTGTCACACCAATCTGGAACATAGTGCTGAAATGTTTTTTTTCTTCAACATTTCTGCAAAAGATCTCTTTAAAATGTTTCTTTGAGAACTAAGGTAAATCTGATCCAATCACGATATTTTCATTCACCTCATACGCATGCCAAATCTGGACAATGAATAACAAAGATGAAAGAAGAATTCATGCCTTTCAATTATATTGTTGGCAAAGAATATTAAATATACCGTGGACTATCAGAAGAACAGTGTTTCTCTGCTATCCATAAGGTTTTCAGTGACTAAATATTCAGAACTAGTTTGTCACTCTTTCTTCCTAGTCTGTCTTTGTCTGGAAGCTCATCTGAAACCTGTCCACCATGGGTTACCCTGCTGGTATTTAAAATACAGATGGCATAGCTTTCAGAATCACAGCAACTCACAAGCCACCACAGTACAACAAACTGATAGACGAGTAGTGGCCTATACAGACTAGGAAGAAAGAGTGACGAACTACTTCCGAATATTTAGTCACTGAAAACCTTACGAATAGCAGAGAAACACTGTCAGATATAGTGACAGGAAATGAGCCACTCAGGTTGAAAGGCACTCAAAATGCCACTGGAGAAGAGCTCCCTCCTCAAAGCAGAGTTGACCATGATAATGTGAATGGAGTAAAGCCCGTGGGAGAAAAGCCCATGGGACCTTCATTTGCTGATGGGGCACAACTCAAAATGAAAGTAAACATCCTTTGAAAATCGGAACATGGAATGTACAAAGTATGAATCTGGAAACATTGGAAGTTGTCAAAAATGAAATGGAACACATAAACATCAATATCTTAGGCATTAGTGAGCTGAAATGGACTGGTATTGGCCATTTTGAATTTGACAACTACATGGTTTGCTATGCCAGAAATGACAAGTTGAAGAGGAATGGTGTTGCATTCATCACCAAAAAGAACATGTCCAGATCAGTCATAAGGTATGACGCTGTCTGTGATAGGATAATATCCATGTGCCTCCAGGGAAGCCCAGTTAATACCACTATTATTCAAATTTACGCACTGACCACTAAAGCTGGTGAGGATGAAATAGAAGAATTCTACCAACCTCTTCAGTCTGAAATCGATCAAACATGCAATCAAGATGTATTGATCACTACCGGTGATTGGAATGCAAAGGTAGAGAGCAAAGAGGAAGGATCAGTAGTTGGAAAATATGGCCTTGGTGATAGAAATGATGCTGGAGAATGCATGATAGAATTTTGCAAAACCAATGA
>NW_006408560.1:21763816-21767951 GCF_000296735.1 Chrysochloris asiatica
TTTGATAACTTCAATCTTTTCTCCATTTATATGGATATTGTTTATTGGTCCAGTGGTGAGGATTTTTGTTTTCTGTATGTTGAGGTGCAATCCATACCAAATGCTGTGGTCTTTGATCTTCATTAGTAAGTATTTTAAGTCCTCTTTGTCTTCAGCAAGCAAGGTTGTATCACCTGCATATGGCAAGTTGTTAATGAGTCTTCTTCCCATCCTGATACTATGTTCTTCATATAATCCAGTTTCCCAGAATATTTGCTTACCATACAGATTGAATGTTGTTGTTGTTGTTAAATGCCATCAAGTCGGTTCCAACCCATAGCCACCCTGTACAGGGTTTCCGAGGAGCAGCTGATGAGCTTGAACTGTCTACCTTGCAGTTCAAACAGCTTTGCAGTCTGGCGTGTTAACCCACAGTGTCACGAATAAGTATCATGAGAGAACACAACCCTTGCACACACCTTTCCTAATTTTAAAACAGTCAGTGTTCCCTTATTCTGGTCAAACAACTGCCTCTTGGTCTATGTACAGGTTCCTAATGAGTACAATTAAGTGCTCCAGAATACACATTCTTCACAATGCTGTCCATAGTTTGCTGTGATCCACAAAATTAAAAGCCTTGGTTTAATCAATAAAGCACAGGTAAACTTTATTCTGGTATTCTCTGCTTTCAGCCAAGATACATCTGACGTCAGCAGTGATATCCCTCGTTCCACATCCTGTTCTGAATTCAACTTGAACCTCTGCAAGTTCTCTGTCAATGTATGATTGCAGCTGTTTTTGAATTATCTTTAGCAAAATTTTGCTTGTATGGGATATTAATGATATTGTCTGATGATTTCCGCATTCCGTTAGATCACCTCTCTTTGGAACAGTGACTCAAAGATTACAAGTAACATTGTCATTAATTTTGTATGAATTTCTGAAATGGTAAATCCTTGGTAAAGTATTGAATAAAATTAATTATAATCTTCCTTCAGTCTACCCATTTGTTGCCCTTCTGGGAAATTCAGTATCTAAACGTGTGTACAATATATATATAAATATATAGTGCACAAGTTTAGTTTAGACAACATCCAACCATTTCAGGAGGTAGCATATCTTCCTTCAGTACCATTGGTTCTTGATCATATGCTACTCATATCCATTTGCATTTGTTGCTATTGCATTCCTAGTCATCCTATGTCTAGATTTGAGGCTCTGACAATTATGCTGTGTGTTTTCAGTGTAGTAGTGTCTGACCATTACAAGCTAAAATACATAAACTTTAGTGTAAATAAATCTTTTATTTAATTTTACTTTCATGTGATATTAATGATATTATTGGAAATTTCCACATTCCATTGTGTCCCTTTTCATTGGAATGGGCACAAATACAGATCTCTTCTGATCAGGTAGCCAGATGGCTTTCTTCCATATTTCTTGCAATAGATGAGTGTCTCCAGTGCTTCATCAATTTATTGACACATTTTAATTTTTATTCTATCAACTTCTGGAGTCTTCCTTTTTGCCAATTCTTTCAGTGCAGCTTGGACTTCTTCCTTTATTATCATTGGTTCTTGAAATTGACCAATTCTTTTTGGTATAGTAACTATGTGTACTCTTTCTATTTTCTTTTAGTGCTTCTTGCATCATTAAATATTTTGCTCAGAGAATTCTTTATTATTGTAAGATGAGGCTTGAGTTTTTTAATTTTCTTCAGTTCTTTCAGCTTGTGACATGTTGAGGGTGTTCTTCCCTTTTGATTTTCTAGCTCCAGGTCTTTGCACATTTTATTATAATACTTTACTTTGCCTTCTCAAGTTGCCCTTTGAAATTTTCTGTTCAGCTCTTTTACTTTTTCATTTCTTCCAGTTCCTTTAGCTTCTCTATGCTCAAGAGCAAACTTCAGATTCTCTTCTGACATTCATTCTGGTCTTTTCTTTTTTCCTGTCTTTTGAGTGACCTTTTGCTTTCTTCATGAATAATGTTATTGATATCATCCCATAACTCTTCTGGTTTGGGGTCATTAGTGTCCAATGTGTTCAATCTGTTCTTGAGATGACCTCTAAATTCAGGTGGGATATATTCAAAGTCATATTTTGGCTCTCATGGACTTGCTTTAATTTTTTTCAGTGTCACCCTGTACTTGAATAGGAGCAACTGATAGTCTGTTTTGCAATCTGCCCTTGACCTTGTTTTGCTGATGATTCTCCATTTTCTCTTCTCACAGATGTAGTTGTTTGATTCCTGTGTACTCTATCTGGTGAGGTCCATGTTGCTTAAAAAAGATATTTGCAATGAATAAGTCTTTAGTCTGTTATGTGATCCCCAGCATCATGTCTATCACCAAGCCATATTTTCCAACTACTGAGTCTCTTCTTTGCTTCTACTTTTTTGTGTTCTAATCATCAGTAATTATCAATGCATCTTGATTGCATGTTTGATAAATTTCTGACTGAGGAAAATGGTAGAATTCTTCAATTTCACCATCATCTGCTTTAGTGATTGGTGCATACATTTGAATAATAGTGGTATTAATTGGTCTTCCTTGTAAGGAATGTGGATATTATTCTAGTATAGACAGCATTATACTTCAAGATAGATCTTGAAATGTTCTTTTTGATGATGAATGTGACACCATTCTTCCTGAAATTTGTCATTCCTGGCATAGTAAACCATATGAATGCCTAATTCAAAATGGCCAGTACCACCAGTTCATTTCAGTTAACGAATGCCTAGAATCTCAATCTTTATATGTTCCATTTCATTTGTGACATCCTCCAGTTTTCCTAGATTCATACTTCATATTCACATTTTGATTAATGGATATTTGCAGCTATTTCTTTCCATTTTAAATTGTTTCACATAAGGAGATGAAGGTCCTGCAAGCTTTGCTCTGTTCATATCATTAAAGTCAATTCTACTTACAGGAGGCAGCTTTTCCACAATTATACATATCTTGAGCACCTTCCAATTCGAGGGATTCATCTTCTGGTACTATATCTGACAATGTCCTACTGGTATATATAAGGTTTTCAGGGGCTAACCATTCTGAATTGGTCCACCTTTCCTTTTTTCTATTCTTTCTTAGTCTGAAAGCTCTGCCTAAATCTGTTCACTATGGATGACCCTTACTGGTATTTAAAATACTGCAGATACAGCTTCCAGCATCACAGGAACACACAGATTACCACAGTATAAAAAAATAACCAACGAGTATTGAACCCATTGGGGTTGTTGTTAAGTGCCATTGAATCAGTTTCAACTCACAGTGACCATGTATAGGGTTTCCAAGGAGTGGCTGGTGGGTTTGAACCACCAACTTCATGGTTAGCAGTCCAGTGCCTATCTTACAATACCACACCAGGGGTGGGATCATGAAAATAAGATGTTTGGAACCCTGACAAGAGAACTGGTCTATTTTTTATTCCACTAGATTTAAAATGAGCCATCCCAGCGGTGGAATGGGAGAAATCTAAAGAAGAGCTAGGAGTGGAGTATGTCCTTTGGACCCAAAATCTCTGCATAGAAAACTTCCTAACCTAGAAGACAGAGAGGCTGTAATATCAGAGACAGCAAGAGATGACAAGAAGCAGCAACAAATGTTGGCAGCAAAGAAAACAGAACCAGGAGACTAGCAGTAGGTAACAAGATGGACTTCCCAATTCAGGGCGTGAGAAAGCTGAGTACTTTAGGGCTGGAGAATTATTGGCATAGTGGGGTGTCTCTGGGCACTTATCAGCAGAGCTACCCTTGCCAACTCACAGAGCCAGAGAACTGAGTGCCTCTAGGCCAAAGCTTAGTGGCAGAGCGGAGAGCCTTTGGGCTAAAGAGCTTTGTAAGACGTGCCCAAGCAGGCCAGAGGCGTGTGGTCCCAAGAGGCCTAAGAAGTCCAAGAAGGCTGAGGGGCTGAGCATCAGGAAGTGGCTTGCCTGTGGGCCCAGCCAAGAAGCTGTCCTACCTGGAGAACTATATCCTGAGTCTTTCCTTATCCCGAATTGTAACCTGTTACTATCCTAACAGAGAGCACAGTGGCTCCATACAATAAGCACTGGACTGCAAACCACAAGGTCCATAGTTAGAGCCTGCCAGCTGCTCCATGGGAGAAAAATGAGGCTTTCTGGTCTCCTATACTCTGGTAGTGTAGTGGTTACGA
>NW_006408560.1:21770281-21771688 GCF_000296735.1 Chrysochloris asiatica
AAGAGATATGTAGGACACCATGAAGAGGAACAGCTTACAGGTGATTGGAATTCCAGAACCTCTTGCCATCCCTGCTCAGTCTCTCTTCCCAGCAAGCACTCTAACCTTTCTTCTGAAGTTCAGGGTACCAGAATTGTCATCGACGTCTGTTTTATTTGGTCTCTCGCATCTTTGTTGTTGAGGGTCCATGCAGTGCATCTACCTAGGCCACCATCTTGCCAGAAGTCCTTTATTTTTATTTTTTTGTTGTAGATATGTGTTTTTTTGTATATGCTTAACATTTTACTTATCTGTCTTCTTCCCATTTTTATTTTACTATACAGGTTGTTGAGCAATTTAGTTTTAGATAACAGAATATCAGTGACACTGTAACTGCGTTTATTGTTAAGTGCCATAGAGTTGGTTCCAACTCATAGCGGCCCTGTATAGGGTTTCCAAACTAGCCTTGCAGTCCAGCACATTAACCTACAGCACCACACCAGGACTCTGTAACTGAGTTAGAAGAGTAATTAATAAGTCAGAGATGGATACATGAGTTTTGTCTATTTGTTGTTTTGTTGTCAGACTTCCACTCATGTTGGCCCCATGTACAATAGAATGAAAAATTGCCTAGACCTGTACAATCTTCATGATTATTAATATACTCAAGCCCATTGTTGAAGTCACTGAGTATTTTGAGCACTTTCCAACCAAGGGAACTAATTTTCTACCAGTACATCAATGTTCTGTTGTGATTTTGTTGGCTAATTTTTGGAAACAGATTGCCAGGCTTTTCTTTATAGTCTGTATTAGTCTAGAAGCTCTGCTGAAACTTGTCCAACATGGGTGACCCTGCTAGTATTTGAAATACCTGTGGCATAGCTTTCAGCCTCATAGCAACATGCCAGCCACCATAATACAACAGATGTACTGACAGATGGAAGTGGGTGGTCTATTTTAGGAACTTCTAAAAGCTCTGTGTGTATAGTCTTCTTTTGACCGTATCCTGTCTTCCCCCAACCTTATGCTCACATATGAATATTTATCCAACAATTTCTTAGATGTCTTAAGGCTGGGTTGCAAGTCCTACATTAAGAGTAATCAAGCATTTAGGAAAATAAGAGAAGTGAGAAAGTACGGGGAAAACAATATTTAGGTCAAGGTGATTGTGACCCTCAAATGTAGCATTAATTTGAATACACATAAATACATTGTGTGGGATAAACCAGAGATGTTTTTTGGATTCAATTGTGTCTCCCCAAAATACATGCTGTAATGATCAGGTTGTCTTTCTTATGTTAATGAGACAGGATTAGGTAGTGTGTGTCTTAAATGGATCTCTCTTAGAATTTAAATTAAAACTAAGTTGATTCTGACTCCTGGTGACCCCATATAGGGTTTTCAAGGCTGTAAATCTTTTTTTTTTTT
>NW_006408560.1:21775825-21799447 GCF_000296735.1 Chrysochloris asiatica
ATATGAATAGTTTCAATGCCTGATGGGGTTCAAGGCATGAATGGAGGGAGTTAAAGAGAGAATGGGAAGTATAAGAGATGTTGTTAGGTGCCATTGAATCAATTTCAACTCATAGTGACTCTATGGGACAGAGTAGAAAAACTCCCATATGGTTTTCTAGGCTGTGATCTTTATGGGAGCAGACCATTAAGTCTTTCTCCCACAGAGCTGCTGGGTGGGTTCAAACTGTCAACCTGTCAGTTATTAAGTGAGCCCTTAACTATTGTTGTTAAGTGCCATAGATCAGTTCCGATTCATAGCTTCCCTGTATAGGGTTTCCAAGGAGTGGGTTTGAACTGTCGACCTTGTGGTTCACAGTCTAGTGCTGATCCTACAGTGACACACCCTAGATTTGTTCAAGAAGTTTTGCTATAAGTGGAAGCTGAGGAATCAGTCAGTAGCTGGAGGGTAGAACACCGGAGATATTAGAATACATTATATGTTGTTGTTAGGTGCTGTTCAGTTGACTCCAAGTCAGAACAAAACACTGCCCAGTCCTGCGTCATCTTCACAATTGTTGTTATGCTTGAACCCATTGCTGGTGTCACAGAGCCAATTCATCTGCTTGGAAGTCTTCCTCTTTTTTGCTGACCTTCCACTTTACCAAGCATAATGGGGACCTGTCCCTCCTGATAATATGCCTCAAGTATGAGAGAAAAAGTCTCATCATCCTGGCTTCTAAGGAGCATTCTAGCTGTATTTCTTCCAACATAGATTTATTTGTTCTTCTAGCAGTCCATGGTACTTTCAATATTCTTCTCCAACACTCAAATGCATCAATTCTTTTATAGTCTTTCTTATTCACTGTCTAACTTTCACATGCATATAAGGCTATTGAAAATGCAATGGCGTGGATCAGACTCACCTTAGCTCTCACACTGACATCTTGGCTCCTGAACACTTTAAAGAGGTCTCTTGTGAAGCAGATTTGCCTAATGTGATATGTCATATGATTTTTTTGATTGCTCCTTCCATGAGTATTGATTGTAGATCCAAGCAAAATAAAGTCTTTAACAACTTTAATCTTTTCTTCATTTATCATGATGTTATTTATTGATCCATTTGTAAGGATTTTTGTTTTCTTTACATTGAGGTGCAATCCATACCGAAGGCTGTAGTCTCTGATCTTCATCAGTATTTTAAGTCCTCTTCACTTTCAGCAAGCAAGGTTGTATCATCTATATATTGCAGGCTGTTAATAAACCTTCCTCCAATCTTGATGCCATGTTCTTCTCCATATCATTCATCTTCTTGGATTTTTTTTTTTTTTTTGCCCATTGTTATTGCTGTTGTTGCTATGTGCTATCCAGTCAGTCCTATTCATAGCAACCCTGTCTAGGGTTTCCGAGGAGTGTCTGGTGGGTTTGACTCACCAACCTTGTGATACAAACTGACCTTGCAGCCCAGTGCATTATCCTGCAACACCATTCCAGGAATCCATTTTGCTCTTGGAGTCCTTCAATATTGCAAGTCAAGGCTTGAATTTTTTCTCTAGCTCTTTCAGTTTGAAAAATGCTGAGCATGTTCTTGCCTTTTGGTTTTTTAACTCCAGGTCTTTACACATTTCATTATAATATTTTTCTTTGTCTTCTCGAGCTGCCCTTTGAAATCTTCTGTTCAGTTCTTTTACATCTTTGTGTCTTCCATTTGTTTTAGTATCTCTATGCTGGAGAGCAAGTTTCAGAGTCTCTTCTGACATACGTTTTGGTCTTTTCTTTCTTTATAATGACTTTTTGCTTTCTTCCCATATGATGTTCTTGATGCCATCCACAACTTTTCTGGTCTTTGGTCATCAGTGTCTCATGTATCAAGTCTGTTCTTGAGATGATCTCTAAATTCAAGTGGAATATGTTCAAGGTCATATTTTGACTCTCATGGACTTTTAATTTTTTTCTTCAGTCTTCAACCTGAACTTGCATGTGAGCAAATTATGGTCTATTCCACAGTGTCCGCTAGCATTGTGTTGCTCAATGATATTGAACTTAACCACCATCTTTTCCCACACTGTAGTCCATTGTATTCCTTCTGGTGAGGTCCATGTGTATAATCACCTTTTAAGTTTTTTAAAAAGGTGTCTGTATTGACAAAGTTGTTGGTCTGGCAAAATTCTATCATGCAACCTCCAGCATTATTGCTATCACCAAAGCCCTATTTTCCAATTACTGACCCTTCCTCTTTATTTCCAACCTTCACATTCAAACCACCAGTAATTACCAATACATCTTGATGAAATGTTTTATCAATTTCAGGCTAAAGAAGTTGGTAAAGTTTTGCAATTTCATTATCACTGACTTTAGTGTTTGGTGTGTCAGTTTGAATAATAGTGATATTAACTAGTTTTCCTTTGAGGCGTATGGATATCATACTATCACAGACTGTGATATGGTCTCAAAATGTTCTTTTTGATGATGAATGCATACTTCGTACATTCCATGTCCTGATTATCAATGGGTGTTTGCAGCTGTTTCTCCTGATTTTTAGTTGTGCCGCATCAGCAAATGAAGGTTCTGAAAGCTTTACTCCATTCACATCATCAGGGACAACTCTACTTTGAGGAGGCAGCTCTTCTCCAGTTGTGTTCTGAGTGCCTTCCAATCTGAGGGGGTCATCTAACAATGTTCCGCTTTTATTCATAAGGTTTTCAGTGGCTAAACATTCGGCAGTAGTCTGCCTCTTCTTTTTAACTAGTCTATCTCAATCTGGAAATGTTGCTGAAACCTGTCCACCATGGGTTACTCTGCTGGTATTTAAAATACTGGTGGTATAGCTTCCAGCATCATAGCAACACTCAATCCACCACAGTACAATAAACTGACAGATGAATTGTTTTTGTTAAGTGCTGTCGAGTTGGTTCAACCCATAGATGAGTAGCTGGTGAGTTTGAAATGCCAACCAACCGATCTTGCTCTCCAGCGCTTTATCCCACACCAAGACAAACAAGTGGTGGATATTATATTTAGGAAGATGTATTCTATGTGTTACATTTTTCTCCATGATTTCCAATTGTCTAATGTTTAAAATGTAAGCACGTCACCACCACCATAGCTATTTAGAAAGTCAAGGATTTCATACACGTAAAGGTCTTTCCTGTTGCAGATTAAACAAACATTCTTATTTTCTTCTGCTTTGTTTTTTTATATTTATACTTTTTAATGGTAGGAGGTAAAAATCTTATTTTGTTTTCTTCCAGACTTATATTCAATTGTGTCCATATCTTTCATTAAATTATGTATTCATTACCACTAAACCAAAATGCTATTTTTGCAATATGATTTATTCCCACATTTATTGCATGTTTCTGGACTCTGTATTCTGTTCCACTGATCTATTTGTCTAGACATGTTCCTATTATCATTTTAATTATAGTAGATTTATGGTAAGTTTTAAAATGTAGTAGGACAAGCTTCTCATTATTTTTCTTGTTCAGAATGTTCCTGCACTCTTGCATATTTATTCATCCATATGGACTTTAAAACAGTTTGGTCCAGTTCCAAGGGAGCCCTTTGAGATTCCCAGTGGAATATTACTATTGATGAAAATGGACAGATGAAAGTCTTCCTTAATATAATGGAGCATTATATTCTTATTAATTTTTGGTTTTATCCTTTTGCTTTTGTGAATGGGCTCTCATCACCCCCACTTTCCATTTCCAACTAGATTTCTAGTCATAGATTACAACAAATTTTCCTTGTAAGCACATTACAAAATTGACTTATTAGTTCAATAGTTTTCTAGTTCAGTCTTATGGATTTCCTAGGGAAGCAATCATGTCATTTGCAAATAAAGATTATTTCTCTTCTAATAGATACAGGTTGTTTCTTGTTCTTGACTCATTACAATAAATTCTTCAAAACAATATTGAATATTACTACTGATAATGAATGTACAGTTTCCTTTCCTATCTAAATGATAATGTACCCAGTGTTTCATGTTTTATGCTTCCTTTTTTGTGATTAAAAAATTAGTTTCCATCATGTTTAGGTAGTTTCTTTATTTCTATTTCTGTTTTACCTAGACTGTTTTTCTGGAATGGCTACTGGAGTCCTGGTGTGGTGCTGTAGGTTAATGCACTGGACTGCAAAGTCGGTTTGAACCACAAGGTCAGTGGTTCAAGATCACCAGCTGCTCCTTGGAAACCCTATACAGGGCCGCTATGGGTCAGGATTGACTTGACGGCATTCAACAACAACAGACTTTTACCAATTTTTTTACACCTTTAAAATTTTCTAAAATGTTAAAATAAATTTTGTTAGATTTCCCAATACTGAAACATTCTTGCATGCCCAGGATAAACTCTTTACAGTAATAATGCATTATTTTATTAATTCACTATAGAACTGCATTTGCTAATATTTAATTTAGAATCATTGCATATATATTTATAAATTTAATTTAAATTTGGTTATAATTTTTTTGAGGTTAATGTTGGAAGAGGAGTCCTGGTGTGGCACTGTAGGATAAGCACTGGACCACAGGTCAGTTTGAACTGCAAGGTCGGTGATTCAAACTCACCAGCCACTCTTTGGAAACCCTATATAGTATCACTGTGAGTCAGAACCAACTTGATGGCATTTAACAATATCAACAATGTTGGAAGAAGCATTTAATAAATCTTTAAATTAAAAAAAATGGAAAAAGTACAGTAGCCAACTCAAAGTGTCCACATGCCTGGTCACAATTAATATTAAACAAAAAAACCAAACCTAACCCACTGCTATTGAGTTGATTCTGACCCATAGCGACCCTATGGGCCAAGTAGAACTGTTCCTTAGAGTTTCTGAGATTGTAAATTTTTATGGAAGCAGTCAACCTTATCTTTTACCCTTGGAGGGCTCGTGGGTTTGAACTGCTGACCTTGAGGTTAGCAACCCAATGCCTAACCTACAATGTCACTGGAGTGTGTGGAAATGCATAGTGGAAAGGTCACAAAATATTGTTCCAGGGTCCCAGAAACTGAGAGAATCAAACTATTAAAACAATTGGGTAAACTGAGTTGATGAAATGTAGGTGGCTAATAATTTTTTGAGCAAAGGTATAACTAATTGAGACGTTTGGGGCTATGCTAAATCTCAGTAGTGACATGATGTCTCATTTGAGTGTTGTAACAGCAAGGTTAAGCAAGGACCCCATCTGCAATTATCTAATGAATAACGGACAGATTAGCATTTCAGCTAATAAGGAACTTTTAGCTTAGGTTTTCTGACCTTGAGTTATAACTAAGCTTCCTCTCTCACCTCAAAAAAACTCTATAGAATCGATTAGCTTGTATGTTAAAATGAATTCAGCTTAAAGTTTCTTTTAAAAGAAGTGGTAGACATTCCTTGAAATAAATGGAATCATTCTGGTTTTGGCAAAGCTGGTGTTAAAAATCTTATCTTTAGTCTTTTAACAAGGAAAGGAAATGATTTGTGGGAGCCTTGTTTTTCTGCCATAGGTTCCCCTACCCCTCCCTCCCCAGGGAAAATAATACAAAAAAATTTTTTTCCACAATCATTTAAGGATTCCAAGATATTATTGATGTACCTAAGTTATCCTGCCAGTAAACTAGCTAATGAGTTACTGTCAGTAGGTTTATACCTAAAATAGTGTACTAACAAAACAAAGTGTGGGTGTTTAGAAGGATGAATAAGATTTGTGTTTGTTTGTAAAATAGACTCTTTAAGGCAGAAGTTAGCAACGTCTTCAAAGGTCGATCTTTAATAGCTCTTGTTGTTGTTGTTAAGAACCGTGGAGTCTGTTCCGACTCACAGTGACCCTGCACAGGGTTTCCGAGGCTGTAAATCTTTCCAGGAACAGAACGCCTTTATCTATCTCCTGTGGAACCCCTGGTAGTTTCGAATTGCTGACCTTGAGGTTGGCAGTCTGACTCATAACCACTACACTACCAGTGCTCCTTTTTAATAGCTTTTAGTTGTTTCTAAATTTATAGTTACAGCTGTATATCAATTACAAGTTTCCATATACAAGATGTTATTTGATTCTGACTAAAACTCTGGGAATTAAACAAGACAGGTATCATCATCTTGGTTGTTTACAAATGTGGAAACAAACTAACTAAATCCTGGGTCAAACAGCTGGTGAGTAAGATGTTTGAAAATTCAGAGATTCTGTATTTTAACTGATGTAAACACACAATTTGACACATTGCTTACCAAGAAAAACAAAATCTATTGCTGTGGAGTTGATTCCAACTTATGGCAACCTTACTGTGTTTACAGAGATCTACTCCATAGAGTTTTCTTGGCTATAATCTTTATGGGAGAATTTGCTTCTGGGTGGGTTTGAATTGCCATCCTAGTTTAGCGCATGATGCTGTTGCTAGGTTCCATTGAGACAGTTCCAACTCATAGCAACCTGCATAGGGTTTCTGAGGCTGTAAATCTTTGTGTGAGGAGGAAGCCTCATCCTTCTCCTGTGAAGTGACTGGTGGGTTCGAACTGCCAATTTGTGGTTCACAGTCCCGTGCTTATCCTACAGAGCCATGTTGTTGTTGTTAAGTGCTGACCCATAGTGACCCTATATAGGGTTTCCAAGGAGCAGTCCAGTTCATTAACCTACAGTACCACACCAGGACTCTAATCCTATCCCTAACCATGGAGCTCCCCAATTTAGCATATAATATTCATATAAACTTATTGGATATTGCTGGCTGACTGACTTTCTCTAAGGAGCCTATTTCAGAGTTCTTTCTACTGTGTTATATATGCCCAAAACAAAAAACTTAATTTTTGAAATCTGAAACTAGCTAATGAGGAGTTAATATGAAAGATGGAAAAGGATATGAAAAGGTGGTAGACTGGGAATGAAATGCACAACGCAGTGTCATCCAGTCCATTTTGATTCATAGCAACCCATATGGTTTCTGAGACTGTAAATCTTATATGAGATCAGACAGCCTCATCTTTCTCTGTTGGAAAACTGGTGAGTTTGAACAGTTGACCTTGGGGTTAGCAGTCCATTGCCTAATTCACAGCATCACCAGGGCTCCTTGCTAGTGAGATAAGGGGCAGGGATTATTCCCTGAAGGATAAGGGAATGAGAGATAGAGACAGCAGCTTTTGGAAATGTCAGTTTTATTAAACATTTAGGACATTTGGGGTTTGAGAAGAAATATACAGAATGTAGAAAAATCCTACGAATCCCCTGTGGATGGGAGTGCATCCTCTTCCCTTTCTCCCCCATTTTCCTGTGTTTTCCCTACTTTCAGTTAGGCTGTTTAAAAACCATTTTGAAGGTTTGCTTACCCCCTCACCCACCCCTCGACCTGTGAGGATCCATTGTCCCTCTGTCCTTCCCCAAGATCCATAGTCCCAGAAGTGTGTTCCAAAAGGGTTCAGGGAACACCAATCCTGTAGGTGAGGTTTAGGATTGGGGCTCCACTGCTGCTGGGGCTGGCTCTCTGTTAAGGACTTAATGGAAGTGGGGAATTGCAAGAGCCACATGACGTCATTGGTCCTCAGTCATGGGGGAGGGGGCAGATCATAAGCACAAGTAAAAAAAAATAAAAAAAAAAAGAGAGAGAGAGAGAGAGAGAAAATGGGTTAAAAAATAATCAACAATCTAAATAAACCCTGAAGGAGAAGTCTGATTTGGGTAATCTGGGTGTTAGCTGAGAGGACAGAGTATGGGACTGGACCATCTGATAAAGGGGTGGCGCAGACAGGAAAGAGCCAGAGGGACAGGCTGGGTACTGGGGAAGAAAATGCCAGGTGGCTTGGAGTTGGGAGGAGGACATAATCAAGGTACCTTTGTTCTTGGTGCTCAAGAGACAATTACCAAACACACAGTCCTTGGGGCTGGGGTAGGTGGGTAGGATCAGGCCTTGGGCTCCCAGAGAGCCAGGGGTTGAAGGTGGAGGAGCATGTGAACTGATTGGGAAATGAATTTTGGAATGAAACTTACATCTCAAAGGGAGGGGAGAGGAGGGCAGGGCTGGGGAGCAAGGGAAAAAAGCACCTAGACCCGGGGTGTGAGGGGTGGGGATTAGAGGAGCCTATGTCCTCATGCTCTGGCAGGGCCTGGAGGGGGCGGTGGTGGTGGTGATCACTTGTCCAAGTCCAGGCCCATCATGTTCTTGAGGGCGTTCTTGAGGCTGGTTCTGCTGGGGGACTTGATAGCAGGGCGGAGCTCAGAGCTCTGCTCATCCTTTTGTAGCTCCATCTCTATGACTACCACCTTTTGAGAGCTTTTGGAGGGCTCCACCCCTGACCCCCGGCCCCCCGCCCGGCCCGCTAACCGCTATTTCTTATCCTTGCGAGACTCTCCCAGCCCTTTGGACTTTTTCTCACTGGCAGCTTTGGTGCTTCTGCTGTGGTCCAGCATGGCATACAGGACTGGCGTCTGGAGGCGGGGAAGAGAGGATGTAACCATCAGTCACCGGTCAAGGGGTCTTTAAGTACCCCCATCCCAGCCATTCATTGCAACGCGACTGCTGCCACAGTTCTCCTCCCTGCCTTGTCCTGCTAACCTGCCGGCCACGCTTAGAGTCCTTTGCAGATTTATGAAATTTCCCCTTCTCCATGGCACTGCAGAAAAAGGGCGTGTTAGGAGTTTGGGGCCCACCAGAACCAGGAGCCCCCATGCAGAAAAAACTGAGTTTCCTTCTTCCTTTGCCCCTCCCTGACCCGCTGGAGTAGTTTCCGCCCAAATGGGAGGTTGTAGGGCTAGGGGCAGGGGAGTCACGCTCCGCCCCTTACCTGAGCCTTCTCTGTAGGGCTGCCTGCCTGCGTAGCCAGCAGTACCGCACCAGGTAGAAAAGCAACAACAGCAACAGCACTACCCCCAGGACACCCCCTATCACAGCTCCCAGCACCAGCCCGTACCTAGTTGGCACTGGGAAAGGACGGAAAAGAAATGAGGGAAAGAGCAAAATCTGCATCTTCTCATTTTTTTAGCCCACACACCTATTCCCTGCAGTTAAGAATGTACACCCCTCCCAAAGTCAGAAGGGCTCGAGGCCCAGCTTTTTGCCTCTTCCCCCAGCCTTTCGGTCCTGTCTTTGCAAGGTCTCTGTCTTCTTGGTATTGCCGCCCTGATCCCTGCTCCCCATTTCCTCTCACACCTTTTTCAAAGACGTAGAGTGTGACCTGAGATGTCTTGCCCACTATGTCCGGTGGGTTTTTGACGTCACAGGTGAAAGTGCCGTTGTCACTGTAGTCCAGGTTGTGTATGATAATGGAACCATCCTTCCATCGAGGGTCCCCTACCCACTGGATGCGCTCTTTGAAGGTCCCCACCTCATCGATATAGGGTTGCCCTTTGGCATAGTGAAAGATCTGAGGAACAAGGGGAAAGCATGTGAGAAGGCTCTAGCGAGAACAAGGCTATCAAAGCTTGTTTCGGACCTTAGAGTGACTGTGGGTGGTGGTAAGGGAAACAGTTTAGATAGGTCCTGGCCAGGGTGACAAGGATAGCCACTGCCACTTACCTTACCAAAGTTGGGGTTATAGCTCATAAAGGACTTACCCCTTTCTGCCACTGCCTCTTACTTTACCAAAGTTGGGGTTATAGCTCATAAAGGACTTACCACCCTTTCTGTCTCCTTGCCAGTTATCAACCTCCCGGGATTCCCCCAGGTACTCACCGAGATGGCATCGCGGCCTCCTTCGGGCTGGTAGCGCCAGGTGAAGGAGATGTCATCTGAGACCCACTCACTGGACCAGAAGGAGCAGTGAAGGGTCACTCGGGAGCCCACAGCACCATGGACCACCCTGTCCGTGTAAACCACAATGGCCTGGACTGGGGACGGCACTGCAAACACACAGCATGTATCAGATACCCCGTGGGCCCAACGACAGAGATCAACAGGAAGTCAAGAACCGACAGGTCCGTGAAACGATCAATTCTGAGGTCAATGTAGTCACTAGGGTTAGTGTTCTCCATTGCGATATCTCAGAGTCACCCCCACCGTGTAGGAGGAACCTGCCAGCGACCTCCGCCTCAGGTAGGCGTGTCCGCCCCGCCCCAAGCCAAGCGCAGGACTGAGAGCTGCCCGAACGGCCCCGCCCTTCCCAGCCGGGCTCTGGGCAGCTCCTCCACTCTCCCTTTAGACAAAGCGGAGATCCCCCTGTCTACCCTAGGGTGGGTTCAGCTACCCGCGCTCCCTCACCTGCCGCAGCCGCCCTGAAACCTGGGGTAATTTTGGTGTGACCCTTCTGACAGGATCAGGGGGTACCGCTCCCCTCTAGTGACCCACTGTCTGGGACCAAACTATATCTAGATTAACTGAATTGCTATAGAGTGCTGTTGAATCGGTTCCTACTCGTAGCGACCCTGTATAGGGTTTCCAAAGAGTGGCTGGTGGGTTTGAACCCCGATCCTGAGGTTAAAAACCCAGTGCTATCCTACAGAGGACTTCAGATTAACTGAATGTTGTTGTTAGGTGCCATCGAGTCGGTACCGACTCATAGGGACCCTATGCACAGCAGAACGAAACACTGCCAGATTAACTGAATAGATGAGCATAAATCCTATGTCAAGTCAAGCTTTTCAGCATGTTCTGTAGAGGAAATGAAGTCAGCAGTAACTGAATTCTCTTGAAAACTTCCAGAAGTTGATTTCTGTTTCCAAATCTCACTTTCCCTTTGAGTTGTATCTACTAAATCTTTCCCTTAGAGCTTTAAATTTTATTTTTATTTATCATATATTACACAAGAAAACATATTACATCCATCTTACATTTACACAATAGTGATACAGTTTAAGTCTCCCTTGATACCTTCCAACCAATTTTTTTCCTGTAGTCCGCTCTCAGATATAACCACTGCTAGTTCTTCAGACTGTAAAGTCCTTTGAACTGCAAGGTCGGTGGTTCAAGCTCACCAGCTGCTCCTTGGAAACCCTATGCAGGGTTGCTATGGGTCAGAATCGACTCGACAGCACTTAACAACAACAACAAATCAGCTTAATGTGTATCCTTTTCCTAAGCATTCAACTCTGGTAATGCTGGTAGTGCAGTGGATCACAGGGTAGGCTTCTAACCTAAAGGTCAGCAGTTTGAATCCATCAGCCTCCCCATGGGAGAAGGATGAGCCTTTCTGCTCCAGTTAAGATTTACAGCTTCTGAAACCCTATACAGGGTTGCTATAAGTTGGAACTCACTTGAAGCCAAAAAAAGCAAAAACAAAAAACCAAAACCATTTCAATATAAACTCCCTCTCTCTTTCTCTATGTGGTGGTGTTGCTGTTGTTAAGTGCTTGGGAGTTGATTCTGACTCATAGCGACCTGTATAGAGTTTCAGAGGAGCAGCTGATGGGTTTGAACTATCGGCCTTGTGGTTTGCAGTCAAGTGCTGATCCTACAGCACCATACCCAGAGTCTCTATGTATATATGTGTGTAGAAAAGGAGCTATGGTAGTGTAGTGGTTACGAATCGGACTGCGAACTACAAGGTCAGCAGTTCGAAACTACCAGCTGCCCTGTGGGAGAAAGATGAGGCTTTCTGCTCCCGTAAAGATTTACAGCCTTGAAAACCCTGTTCAGGGTTGCTATGGGTTGGAACCAACTCGATGGCACTTAACAACATACCTATAAGAAAGGAGTCCTGGTGTGGTGCTGTGGGTTAATGTGCCAGACTGCAAAGCCATTTGAACTGCAAGGTCGGTGGTTCAAGCTCACCAGCTGCTCCTCAGAAACCCTATACAGGGTTGCTATGAGTCAGAACCAAATCGATGGCACTTCACAACAACAACACATATAAGAAATGGAGTCATGGTGTGGTGCTGTGGCTTAATGTGTCAGACTGAAAAGCCGTTTGAACTGCAAGGTTGGTGGTTCCAGCTCACCAGCTGCTCCTTGGAAACCTTATACAGGGTTGCTATGGGTCGGAACCGGCTCGATGTCACTTCACAACAACAACAACCTATAAGAAACACATAGTGTTGGTCTCTGTAATGTTTCCTTACTCACATTGCCTTATATTCTACCTTTTTTTGCATAAGAAATATGTGTCTGAGGGTACTTTCTATGTTGATTCATACAGGCCAAGCTTATTTTTAACAGCTCTGTAGTATTTCACAATATGGCAAACTCAAGCTTCATGTAAAAATAAATAAATAAATAAAGGCACTAACTAGAGAATTTAACTTTTCTTCCCTGGTACAACTCTTCCTCACTACTAAATTCTCAGTTTCCATACAGCCTGCTCTTGACTTGGGGTCTGGGAGGAAGGATCTCACACCCTAAAAGACCCAGAGCCCAGAACTCAGTAGACTCTGCAATGTGAACTCTTTGTGGTTCGACCCTCTTTACCCTCCCCAGCCAATCTGGCCCAGTGCCACTCCCAAGATCTACCCATAAAGAAGGAAATTCCAGGGAGACTATGTGTGTGGGCTGGCCCCTGGGTGGGGATGACTGTGGACCCTTTTGTTCTATAGGAGAGGGAGGGGGCAACCAATCAAACAAAGCCCTGCTGTCTGACAAATGTTGGGGCTCATGCCACTTGCTTCCATGGTTTTAATCTCCCACTTCAACATAGGATATCACTGACTCATCTCCTGGAGGGGCTTTAGAGCTTTTCTGGAAATCCCAAATGTAACAAAGGAGGCTCTTCACTGGATCTTGTTTATATTTCTTCTATTATAAAATCTATCATTGTCCTTCTCAGCTCTGCTCAATGATTCTATATATGGGGCAGGTGCTGGGACAGAGTTCTCTCCCCTCTTTGAACTCCAACATACTCTCTCTCCATTTTTCTCACTGTGCCTGTTTCCAACTCCTTATCCTTAGCAATTTCTCAGGATGCCCCAAAACAGACCAGAAAAGTCTAAATTCTGTGCTTAGAATTTAAGGAACTGACAGCAGAGAATTTCAAAAGTTCTGAACAAACTTGCCTCCTCTCTGTCTACTTATTGCTCACCCATTGCGCTAGGCTTCAGGGCAATTCAGAGAATACATTCAAACAACCTTGCTTTGACCCAACATCTGCCACAGGCTTGGAAGCAGCTAGTCAATATAAGAAAGAAGACAGCTTTAGAAGGATATGATCCTAGATTCTTCCTTCTACTACACTCATTCACAAGATAGAAGATAACACCCAGCGAGAAACCAAGGCACCAAAAATCATAGGATCTGAGGATTTGGGACCAGAAATCTTGAACTCCCTTCTTTAGATGACATTCTCTGCCTTTTCTTTTCTTGGAAACTAAGGCCAGTTACCTCCTGCATTGCTAGAAGATGAGTGGAAACCAGAATCCTTTCCACGCTTAGAACAGCTTTCTACCAGATTCTCAACATGGCTCTGTGGGCAGCCCTGGTGGTGCTGTAGGGTAAGCACTGGACTTCTAACCAAAACATCAGCAGTTCAAACCCCACAAGCCACCCCTTAGGAGAAAGATTAGGCTGCTTGCTCCTGTAAAAATTAGAATTTCTCTATAACCAATCTCTTCACAGACTACTGTTACTGCCTCCTTCTAAACCATCTCTTTATCCCACCCCTCTCTAAATATATTTCCTTCCTGCTTCTGCTTATTCTTTCTTTGACTGCAGTTAGGGAGTGGGGAGTGGAGAGAGAGCAGTGAAGGCAGCATTGGATAAAGACCTTGAAGTAGGGAAGTTGCTGAGAGACCACCTGAGCTTCAGAGATCCCAGACTGGGGTGGCTCCACTTACCCAAAGAGGAGAAGAGCAGCACAGCCAGGAAAGGGCTGGGGCTGGACGAGGGAGCCCCAGGAGCCATTGCTGGGGCAGGGGCTAGAACCTGGAGTGTCTGAGGGGTTGGGAGAGTGGGGGACAGGGAACTGAGCGGGGGTTCCTGGAACCCGCTTAAAATCCCCTGGGGCCCGAATTTGAGGGGGCTGTCTTGAGTCAGCAACCAATTGCAGGCTGGCATGTGCAGTTGAGAGGTGGTAGGGAGGGGGGCAGAGTGCAAGGAGCAGAAGGGGCATTGTGTGCTCTGGGTGGAGGGGTAGGGGGGGTCACATACCACCCCATACACAGAAGGTTTTGTGTCCACTGGCCTCCCCCTACCCCAGGCTGGAATGTTGGAGGGTGGCAAGAGAAAAGGACAGAAAAAAGGACACTGACACACTTCTCTGAGGGGTAGGAACCTGAATCCTAAGACCATGAAAAGGGATTCCCCTCTAGGTTTCCCTACAGTCCTAGGGGCTAAAGGTAGGTTTCCCCCAGAGAACTCTGAAAATATGATGTTGTTAAGTGCCTTCAAGTTTGTTCCGACTCTTAACAACCCTGTATAGGGTTTCCAAAGCACGGTTGGTGGGTTTAAACCTCCAACCTTGAGGTCCAGTACATTATCCTGGAATACCACATTAGGACTCCTGAAAACAGGATGCTGTTATTAAGTGCTGTGAAGTTGATTCTGACTCATATGAACCCTGTATAGGGTTTCCAAGGAGTAGCTGATGGGTTTGAACCGCTGACTTTGTGGTTCAAACCGACCCTGTGGTTGAGTGCTTATCCTACAGTGCCACACCAGGACTCCAGATTCCATGATGTTGTTGTTGTTGTTGTTAAGTGCTGTTGAGTTAGTTCCAACCCATAGCGACCCTGTATAGGACTTCCAAGGAGCAGCTGGTGAGTTTGAACTGCTGACCCTGTGGTTCAAAGTGATGTGCAGTCCAGCACATTAACCCACAGTATCGCACCAGGACTCCAGACTATGATAACCCTGGTTAATCTGGAATATCATAAACTGTATTACAGGTTTCTAGAAGTGACCAGGCCCTTTGGGAGTCTTTCTTTCTTTTTTTTTTATAAATCTCCCTGAATCCTGGGCGATTCTTCTCAGATAGGAACTTTCCTCCACTGGAAAATTTCCAGGGACAAAGCCCTTGACCTTTCTCTCTTTGTTAGGAAATTCTTCAATACCTCATGCTGCAGATTAGGCCCATTTCAATTTAGATCAAGGCAACAAAATTATATTGAAAGTCAGCTATCTGTAAGGTATGAGGATGGGGGTAATAACAAGAGGAACAAAAAATTAAGTTTCTCTCTCAAGCAGTTCAAATGCTAGTTTGAGGAGGTGGAGAGAGGAGGATCAAAGGACATCAACAACCAATTATAATAAATATGCTTATTGTAGTCAAATAAAACTCCTGGTGTGGTACTAAGGGTTAATGTGCTGGACTGCAAAGTCTATTTGAACCATAAGGTCTGTGGTTCAAGCTTACCAGCAGCTCCTCAAAAACCCTATACAGGGTCACCATGGGTCGGAACTGACTCGATCGATGGCACTTAACAACAACAACATAGTCAAATAATAAATTGCTGGAGTACAAAGGAGGGCACAAACAGCTGCAACATCAGGAAGATAGAATAAGTTATATAACAAAGATGGAAAAAATAAACTTCATTTAATAAATACAGTTCAGAGGAAGGGGTAGTAATAGCTAGGAGATAATATTAAATATGGACCAACGTTGAAGGATGAGTGCCATTTTGAAAAGAAGGTATGGGTAAAGAGGGTATCCAAGTAAGTGAAACTACAAAAGAAAGGGCAAATATGTGATTTGCTCTTTATTGAACTTCCCATACTTCCATCTGGAATTGTTCTTCTGTCTCTCTTCTTCCTTTCCATCAGGCCTTGACTTTTCCTAGACCTTGCTTCTTCCTCCTGTTACTTTTAAGATAAACTGTGGCAATAAGGGACTTGACTTAGTCTTTGGCCTGAATCTTAATGTGCTTTTTTTCTATCAATTATGAGCTCCTGAGGTTAATTTCAGAGGGAGGTGGGCTACTGTTGATCCTGTTGTAGAACCTTTGCAGGTTCTCCCCTAAAGCTATAGACTCCTGATGTCTTTCCTGGCATTTCTTTAGATCAGTTAGGATCACTTTAGATGGATGATTATTATTAGATTTGGGTTGTTGAGATCTAAACATTGGGTTTAATTATAAGGCAAAAATCATCATCATCAATAAATGTTTACAGGGTGTTTTAGTCAATATTTGGGACCTTGGCATTCCTTCCCATCTTACTCTCCAATTATAGGTAGTTACTTTCTCCTTTTCCAACTACCTTTAAAAAAACAAAACAAAACTATAATCCTGCTATAAGCTTCTGAGGACAATATATGTGTCTACATCTTTCCATACCCTACACGTTTCCGACTTGTTAAATGGAATTGTTTTAAGAGCTAAGTGGAAGAGGCATTCATTGGATTTGCTAACTTGACATTCAAGAGGGCCAGATTAGGATCTATGACTGAAGTTCAATAACAGAAAACTGTATATTGATACAACTTCCTAATGATTAACATCTTCATAAAACAGAACTTGTTTTTTGAAATAGTTATAATTGACAGTGTTGGAGCAAAGGCTTGAAGATCAACTCAGAGATGTTGCAGAGGAGACACCCCTCCTCCATCCTTTCCCCCTTCCCCCCCCCACCCCGCATTGGAAATAAATTGGGTTGGAGAATTTCTAAGGCCCTTCCAATCCTAAAGTCTATGTATCAAAGTGATTTCTTTGTCAAGCATTATAGAAATGCAAAATAGTATTTATTTAATGCAAAAATAAATGAATTTGTGCTATTTAAATCCTGAAAAGTCCAGGAGAGCTAAATATAAATAAGACTTGAATATTAATATCACTGAATATGTTTTATTGTAGAATAGAAGTTGCTCTGGGCTATTCTCCCCCCCAACCAAATAAAAGGCTCATGAACTCTTGCACTTTATTATGTTCCTTTATCACTTGATCTTTTCCCCCCTTAAATCATAAGTACTCTGCAAATTATTCCTGTGTTTGGGTTTCTTAAAACTTTGTAAATATATATAAAATATTGGGCTATCGCCCCTTCACCCCAGGTTTTTCGGGCTGTGGGTGTCGCCCACACAGCTCTGAAACAAAAAACAAGAGAATGCTGTCTTTGGCTAGTGGGCGTTTAGTTTATGCGGCATCTGAAGCCCAGGAATTGTGGGACATAAAGCTAATTGAGATAGAGAAGGTTCCTTGTTCTTGGGAATGGTGGTCTGCGAGATTTGTCTCTTCCTCAGGCCCTCCTCACACCTCCTAACGTGGGTCTCAACTTATGTATCTTTATATAGGGTGAAGCTTCACATTAGAAGAGGGGGAAGCTAAGGTAGCTTTATCCCTGGGCTTCTCAGAAGGTCTTTATCAAGATGTTTTTAGGCCGACCTGGGCAGGAGGGGGTGAGAAACAGACTGAGATGCCCTCGGTGAAGAAGTTGGGGAAAAGCTAGCATTTCATGCGATACAAAATGAATACCTACTCGGTAGACTGCAAATTTTGAACCAGGGGAAATTCTGCCTACACCCTAGAAAATTTCGGTAGCAGTCAGCTGAGGAAAGTGGGAATGGTCACCAAAGAACTGAAATAAGTCAACAAGCCCTGTAAACAGAGATGAGAGAAGTTTGCGATCACTTTAAACCGCCTGGTATGGTCACATGACAGGTGCACCGCCTCCTCCTTCTTCTCCGCCCTCTGGTCTTGGTGCAGCTTTACGTCACTTCCGTCCTGTCTGGAATCCAAGATGGCTGCTCTCTTGCTGAGGTGACTTTACTGTGGGAATGGGAATCTGTGCCCGCGGCCCTCGGGAAACCTGAGGCCCTTCACGTCTAATTGACAGCGGTTTACCCTGTGTTTGGGCAGGGAAAGGATACATGAGTGTAGAGCCTCGCGTTCTGGAACCCTAGTGGTTACTCCCCCCCCGCCCCCCCGGTAGTTTTCTGTGCCCTGTAGGGGTCATTGAACCGTTGTTTCATACTTCGTCGGGAGGGGTCGTACGACTTTTCCCCTTTATGCGTTCCATCTCTTCTAGTTCTTCCGCAAATTGCTCTCGGGACCGCACTCAAAGTTGATCCCCTATAGAGTAAATAACTTTGCTTCGATATCTGCGGACCACGGGTCCTACAATTTCAAGATATTATTTAAGGATGGTCCCTGGGGAGGGTGTTGCCTTTGCTTCCAACGCCTGCAAACACTAGCTGCTGCCCTGCCGGGTTTCCTACAGGCTTCTGGGAACTACAGAAGTCCCGGACCCCTACAGGACAGGCGATTAGCAATAGCGTCTAGAGAATTAATTTTTAGTGTATCTTTTGATTCAGTGGGGGGAGTGGGTGGCCCAGGTTTCCCCTGCAAAGTCAAATACACTGTCCGGAGAAATATCCGAGGTTTTCTTCCTAACTAAACTGTCCACAGGCCTCATTCTCTATTTGGAGCCTTTCTAGCCATGGCAACTTTAGACACGCCTCATACAAATCCCAGCATTTTATGCCAATCCTATTTTTGGAAAGTTTTTAATGGAAAGTTAGCATTAATGCTGTTGACATTTCAATGGCTGATTTCCCCAAACTACTTCTAATTTTTCTTATCAGTATAAATCATCTAGTATAAAAGTAAAGTGATTTTGTTTAGTTTTCCTTTTTGACAAAATGATTCCTCTTGGAGTTGACTTCAGGATTGGGTTTTTTTAACCCTCATTTTCTCTCTTTGTCTCTTAACCGTACATATCTTTTACTCCCAACTCTTCAGGGTATACCAGGGCCAGTCTTGCTAGAGCTGCCTCTGTTATTCTAGGTGGTTTGATCTTATTTTGAACTCCTTGACAAATCGTATTTTAGTAGTTGTCAGGGGACTTAGGTGGAATTAACCTTTATCTTGAAATGATATTATTAGTTTCAAATGGATAATTACAGAGTTCCAGAACTCGTCATTAGAAGCTGAGGGTCATTGTACTCATTAAGTATGTTCAGAAAGTATCTTTTTGAGTTATGTAGAACTGTTACTATTAGGATTCAATGCCAAGAAGTAGAGGTGTTTTTTATTAGTAGTAATGGAATCTTATGCTCTCAGGAAGGATAGCTTCTGTCCATTTCTCACAGGGTTATTTTTTACCAAAGAAATTAGATAATTTTTTTTTAAAGAAATCGTTTAATTCCATTTCACTAGAGGGATCTGTAACTATTTTTCATGTACAGATTAACCTCAGAGAAAATTTTACCTTCTAAAAAATTCTAGGAGCTGGTTTCTAGTTCTTTTAGCATTAATACTTCCATCCCTTGCTGTTATTGTTAAGTGCCATTGAGTCGATTCCGACTCATTGCAACCCTGTGTAGGGTTTCCAAGGAGCGGCTGGTGGGTTTGAATCACCTTGCGGTTCAAATTGACCTTGTGGTCCAGTGTATTGTCTTGTAGCGCCACACCAGGTCAATGACAGGCCAAAGTCATTGATTCTGTGATGTGTTTTCCTCATCTATGAGTTGAAAATGGTAATAATGGGGCCCACTTAAGATGAATATGGGTTAAATATTTCTGCTGCTTGACTAATTAAAAATTGTTAGTTATCAAGGTACTGTATGCTTTTGAATAGTGCTTTCTATTTTGTATACTCCCTAAGTAGTTCATAGATCAGCCAGGGATGAACAGCACCTAGTTAAGGAATGACTAGCTAAAGCCAAGAAGGAGGTGGTGGTGTTGTTAAGTGCTGTCGAATTGGTTCCAGTTCATAGCTACCCTGTATAGGGTTTCTGAAGAGCAGCTGGTAGTTCTGCACTGTTCCCAATCCAGTGCTGATCCTACAGCACCACACCATAAATCCAAGGAGGAATGAACCATTAGCTTGAAATGGTGACCCCACGTGTTTTAGAGTAGAACTGCACTCCATAAGGTTTTCAATGGCTATAATCTTACAGAAAGGAGCTCTGGTAGTGTAGTGGTTACAAATCGGGCTGCGAACTGCAAGGTCAGCAGTTTGAAACTACCAGCTGTTCTGCGGGAGAAAGATGAGGCTTTCTGCTTCTGTAAAGATTTACAGCCTCCGAAACCCTATACAGGGTCGCTATGAGTCAGAACCGACTCCACGGCACATAACCACCACCACCACAACAACAGTCTTACAGAAGCAGCTCATCAGGAACTACTCATTCACAAAATGTGTTTTTGAGCCTCTTCTATGTGCCAAACAGTACAGGTATTGTGGATATAAAATATTCCAGTTGTACTCTTGAGGAGCCCACAGTCTAGCAGGAGAGATGTAGTTTGTATTAAGTGCTGTCAACTTGGTTCTGACTCATAACGATCCTGCATAAAATTTTCGAGGAGTGGCTAGTGAGTTTGAACCACTGACCTTGTGAACTTGTGGTTCAAACCGACCATGCAGTCCAGTGCTTTATCCTATCAGGTTTGCCATATCAGGACTCCAGGAAAGATAGATAGATTAATTATTAAGCAGCATAATGAAAGTTGATACAGAGATAAGAAAAGTTGGTATGAACATGGCAGGTGCAGCAAGGAAGGCTAAGGAAAAGGACTTACTTGATTTTAAAGAACTGAGTTTTTCAGTCTACAAAGGAAGTTCCTATCAGACTACCATGAGCAAAGGTATTGTCATAGAGGCCTTACTCTGTCTGTGCTTAACAAGAGTTAAGTGAGACAGAAGTGTAGGAGGTTGAGGGGAGTTTGTAATAGGATGGTTCTAGAGAGGTGGACTGGTGCCATATTGGGAAGAACCTTGTTTGCCAACAATTTGGACTTTATGCCATAAGCAGTGGAAACTGTTAAAAACTTTTAGGCATAGGAGTGATGAAAGTCCCCTCTCCCCCCCTCCCCCCACCCAGTATGTTAACTTTGAAGTCCTGATGTGCTGATGTGGCGCTATAGGATAAGCACTAGACTGCTAATCGCAAGGTCAGCAGTTCACATCTACCAGGTGCTCATCAGAAATTCTATACAGGGTCTCTATCAGTTGAAACTAACTCAGTAGCACTTTACAACAACAATAAGCTCTGGTGATGCTGAATAATGAGAGAGATCTGTGCTAGGAGCATGGGTTCAAGAGCTCCTATTACATTCCTAGTAAGAAATGAAGAAGATGTGGACTAAAGGAATGTACTAGAGTGGAGAGAAGTTTCATAGGTAGTATTGGTAGAATTGGATGATGCCGTGTGTGTGTATATATGTATGTATGTATAACCCTATACAGGGTCACTATGGGTCAGAACCGACTTGACAGCACTTAAAAACAACATATATATATATGTTGTTGTTAAGTACTGTGGAGTCGGTTCCGACTCATCAGGACCCTGCATAGGGTTTCCGAGGCTATAAATCTTTACGAGAGCAGAAGGCCTCATCTTTCTCCCACGGAACCACTGGTAGTTTTGAACTGCTGACCCTGAGGTTAGCAGCCCAATTTGTAACCACTACGCTATCAGAGCTCCTTACATACACATAGATATACATGTGCATACACATACATGCACATACATATGCATATACATATATATGTATATGTATGTAAGGAGCTCTGGTAGCGTAGTGGTTACAAATTGGGCTGCTAACCTCAGGGTCAGCAGTTCAAAACTACCAGTGGTTCCGTGGGAGAAAGATGAGGCCTTCTGCTCCCGTAAGGATTTACAGCCTTGGAAACCTTGTACGGGGTCACTATGAGTCGGAACCGACTCCACGGCACATAACCAACTATAACTATATATTTAAAGAGAAAAGAAAAGGAGCCCTGGTAGTGTAGTGAGTTACGTATTGGACTGGTTAGCAGTTTAACCCCACAAGCTGCTTCATGGGCAAAAGATGACGCTGTCTACTTCCCTAACGATTTACAGACTCAGAAGTCCTAGGAAGCAGTTCTACGCTCTCCTGTATTGTCACTGTGAGTCAGAATCAACTAGATGGGAGTGGTTGGAAAGAAAAAAGAAAAAATCAAGGATGACTAAGGTTGTAGCAAGGAATCTTGGTAGGACTAACTGTAAGGTCAGTGGTTCAAATCCACCAGCCGCTCCATGGGATAAAGATGAGACTGTCTCCTCCCATAAAGATATTTAGTGTCAAAAATGCTAAATAGGGTTGGTATGAATTGAAATCTACTTGAAGGCAATGGGTAAAGTTATAATTTGGGAATTGGTTGGGTGACATTTGCTACAACTTTTGTACATAAAATGAATGTATTTCAACATGCCCTTCAAGGTTATATTATCTATTTTAGTGTTGCTATTACCACAGACATTTATGAAACTTTTGGGAATACCATCAGATCAAGTTTAGAGGTCATAAAGAGAAACTCATTATAGTCACATCTTGTTTTGGACCAGAAACTGTCTTCTTCAGTTTGATTACATAGACTTGGCTTTGAATAACTTGTTATTTTCCAGAAGTCAGATCTGTTCTTAGCAAATTACTACTTTTTATCACCACAAGGGTTTAAAAGAGAATGTGATGTGAATTCTAAAGATCTTAGGGAGACCAATGAAATAATACTAATATCTTACATATATATGGTATATTTCAGTTTAGAAACTGTTTTCATATACATTTTCTTATGTAATCCTCCCAGCAACCAATTAGGTAGGTCTTATCAATACCATTTTGTAAATGAGAAAACTAACTCAGTGGCTTGCTGAAGTTACTTAACTTATTAAGAGCAGATCTAGGACTCTAGTCTGTTTTTTTTTTTCACTTTGTCCAATGTTTTTTTCTACATTACTGTTGCTGCCCCAATCTAGAAAGGGGTTTCAAAAACAATTTGAGCAATAATTACATTTTTTAGGAGACATGCTTGAGAGAGTTGCAAAAAGTTCCTGGAAAAAATTCAAAGATAATGGAATTTTTGTATGAACTTTTTGAGGATCCCTTGTATAAATTATTCAAACATTTGGAAGGGGACGACTCTAGCTAGAAATTATAAATTCTGCTTTGTGAATTAAAAAAAAAAAAAAAAATACTATTACTTTGTAGTTATAACATGTAAAGTACCATTCCTGGCTAGAAGAAAAATCTCAGAGCTTTGGCTTAACAGGAAAGGCAGGATAGAGATTTCCTTTTGTCATATTTTGAATGAGGTTATGGAGTCTGTGCAGCTAGTTTCTGTAAGGGCCTTGTGAAAGTTTACATTGGTATTTATCTGGGAAACAATAGCACAAGATAGAGCGAAAGCGCCATAGATTCCAACCCACATCTACAAACTCTTGCTGGGTAGCTGAGTGACTGGGCCTAGCTCCGTGTGAGGAATGTGTGCCCTGCAACTTTACAGTCACAATTACTTCAATTGATTTACAGAGATTTGTTCCCACTTCTTTTTGGGAGGCTTTGGTACACAATGTCTGTATTCACCTCTTGTCTCCAGAGCTGAAAAGAGGGAAGAGTTGAAGAAGAAAACTTTGGTTAGATTTCTTCCCTTCAAATAGTGGATGCTTCTAGTGTACTAGGTGAAGCATAAGGCACTGATATATTTGTACATCTAGTTGTGCATTTAATTTCAATGGTGTGTGGGGGTGTGGGACATCATAAATTTCCTTAGAAGGTTATTAGATGTTAATGAGATCTTACATCTGCATAATGCCTTGCACATAGTGGATATGCAATAAACTTTTATAGAATCGATGTTTTAAAAAAATTGCAGAGCTTCACTCTGATACTTATCTCTTAAATGTTTTTGTAAAGAGTTGATCTAATGATAGGACGAAAGCGGTTTGGTGTTACACTTTTCATAGTACTGCATAAACTTTGATTGGTTTAATTCTCCTTAACTATAATGCCTAGGTATGTCTTGTTTTTTTGATTTGAAAAGCAGTTCCAATACTGACATGTTGTTGTCAGGTGCCATCGAGTCGGAACTGACTCATAGCGACCCCATGCACAGTAGAACGAAACAATGTC
>NW_006408560.1:21801058-21802655 GCF_000296735.1 Chrysochloris asiatica
CAATCATACATTGACAGAGAACTTCCAGAGGTTCAAGCTGGATTCAGAAGAGGCCGTGGAACAAGAGATATCATTGCTGATGTCCGATAGATCTTGGCTGAAAGCAGAGAATACCAGAAGGATGTTTACCTATGCTTTATTGACTACGAGAATACTGACATACACATTTCAAAAACAGCAACATTTTAGTAGAAAAGTTTTGTATTCTATCTAAGTACCTTTTCATGTGGATCATAAAACTTTCCATTATCATCTATGGATCATGACAAGCTGTGGGTAGCATTGCAAAAGAATGGGTATTCCAGAATACTTAATTGTGCTCATGAGGAACCTGTAAATGGACCAAGATGCAGTAATTCAAACAGAACAGGGGAATACTGAAAGGCTTAAAATCAGGAAAGGTGTGCGCCAGGGTTGTACTCTTTCACCATACTTATTTAGTCTGTATGCTGAGCAAATAATCCAAGAAACTGGATTATATGAAGAAGAACATGGCATCAGGATTGGAGGAAGACTTATTAACCTGTGATGTGCAGATGATACAACCTTGCTTGCTGAAAGCAAAGAGGACTGATAATATTTACTGATAATGATCAAAGACCACAACCTTCAGTATAGATTGCACTCAATGTAAACAAATATCATCACAACTGGACCAATAAATAGCATTATGATAAATGGAGGAAAGATTGAAGTTGTCAAAGACTTCATTTTGCTTGGATCTGCAATCAAAACTCATGGAAGCATCAGGCAAGAAATCAAATGATGTATTGCACTAGACAAATCTGAAAAAAGACTTCTTTAAAGTGTTCAAGAGTAAAGATGTTAGTTTGAGGACTAAGGTGCACCTGACCCAAGCCATGTTATTTTCAGTAACTTCATATGCATGTGAAAATTGTACAGTGAATAAGGAATACCATGGAATTGATGCATTTAAGTTATAGTACTGGAGAAGAATATTGAAAGTTTTTCCAGAAGAACAAACCAATCCATTGGAAGAAGTACAGCCAGAATGCTCCTTAGAAATCAGGATGGTAAGACTTCGTCTTTCGTACTTCGAACATGTTATGAGGAAGGACCAGTGCTTGGTAAAGTGGAGGAGTGTCAGTGAAAAAGAGGCAGACCGCTAACAAGATGGATTGTCACAGTAGCAGCAGCTGTGGGCTCAAGCATAACAACAATCCTGAGGATAGCACAGGACCAAGCATTGTTTCACTCTATTGGACATAGGGTTGCTATGAGTCAGAGCTGACTGAACAGCACCTAGCAACAACAACAATATATGTTAAGTCAGTAGTGACGTATAGCAACCATGTATAGGGTTTCTAAGGCAGTCAATCTTAACAGGAGCTTATCCTACAGCGCCACCAGCATATGTGTGTATGTGTGTGTATATTTGGTATATTTGTATACACACACACACACACATATATATATGTTGTTGTTGTTGTTGTTGTTGTTAAGTGCCGTCGAGTCGGTTTCGACCCATAGCAACCCTGAATAGGGTTTCCGAGGCTGTAAATCTTTACGGGAGCAGATCGCCTCATCTTTCTCCCGCGGAGCAGCTGGTAGTTTCAAACTGCTGACCTTCCGGTTC
>NW_006408560.1:21803250-21807009 GCF_000296735.1 Chrysochloris asiatica
ACTGGTGAGCTTGAACCACCGACCTTGCAGTTCAAACCAAATATGTATATATACATATATATGTGTATATATCTATATCTATATATATATACACACACACACATACACATATATGTGATCCACCACTAACCTTTCAGTTTGTTACACTGTGGTATGTGGTAACTTGTGTGTTGCTGTGATTCTGGAAGCTATGTCACCTGTATTTTGAATACCAGCAGGGTATGGTTGACAGGTTTCAGTTGAGCTTCCAGATTAAGACAGACTCAAAAGAAAGAGACGTGTGGGCTACTGAAAGTTTAGCCTCTGAAAAGCTTATGAATAGCAGTGAAACACTGTCAAATAGAACTAGAATACTGATACTGAAACATGATGAATAGCACTGTAGTAGTGTCAGTTATACTGTTGGAAGATGAGCCCCTCAGGTTGGAAGGCACTCACAATATAACTTGGGAAGAGTTGCTTCCTCAAGGTAGAGTTGACTGTGATGGTGAGAATGATGGAGTAAAGCTTTTGAACTTTGATTTGCTGACTGATGGGGTACAACTCAAAATGAGGAGAAACCACTACAAACATCCATTAATAACTGAAACATTGAATGTACAAAGTATTTATCTAGGAAAATCAAAGTTGTCAGAAACGAAGTGGACTGCATGAAGTTTGAAATCCTAGGCATTTGTGAATTGAAATGGACTGGTATTGGTTATTTTGAATCTGATAATCACATGGTTTAGTATGCCGGGAATGACAAATCAAAGAGGAGTAGTGTCACATTCATCATCAAAAGGAACATTTCAGGATCTATCTTGAAGTATAATGCTGTCTGTGATAGGATAATATCTATATGCTTATAATAAAGCCCAGTTAATACCACTGTTAGTTAAAATTTATGCACCAACTGTTAAAGCCACTGATGATGAAACTGAAAAATTCTACCAATTTATTCAGTCTGAAATTGATCAAATATGCAATCAAGATAATTGCTTTTGATAAACATGCATTGATAATTAGAAACAAAGAGATCAGTAGTTGAAAAATATGGCCTTGATGATAGAAATGATGGTAGAGATCATATGATAGAATTTTGTAAGACCAATGACTTCTTCATTGCAAATACCTTTTAAAAATAACATAATAGATGATTATGCAAATGGACTTCACTGGATGGAGTACGCAAAAGTCAAATTGATAACATCTGTGGAAAGAGACAGTGTAAAAGCTCCATGTTATCAGCCAAAACTAGGCTGGGGCAGATTGTGGAATAGACAGACCATCAATTGCATATGTAAGTTCAGGTTGAAGAAAATTAATGCAAGTCCATAAATGCCAAAATTTGATCTTGAACATATCCCACCTGAATTTAGAGATATATCAACAGAATAGTGACCCCAAACCAGAAGAACTGTAGGATGACATCAAAAACATCATACAGGTCAGAAGATACTCTGAAACTTGCTTTGCAGCATAGAGATGCTAAAGCAAATGGAAGAAATGAAGAGGTAAAAGAGCTGAACAGAAAATTTCAAAGGGCAGCTCAAGAAGATGAAGGCAAATATAATGAAATGTGCAAAGATTAGAAACTAGATTGGAATTAGAAAATCAAAATGTAAGAACATCCGCAGCATTTCTGAAGCTGAGAGAACTGAGCAAACAATTGAAGCCTCAACTTACAATATTAAAGGATTCTATGGGGGGAGAAAGATGAGGCTTTCTGCTCCCATAAAGATTTACAGCCTGAGAAATCCTATACAGGGTTGCTATGAGTCAGGACTGACTCCACGGCACATAATCACCATTACCATGGGCAAAATATTGAATGATGCAGAAAGCATAAAAAAAATATGTAAGGAATACACTGTACCAAAAAGAAATGCTTGGTATTTAACCATTTCAAGACATGGCATGTGATCCCAAGCCAATGAAGAAGTTCAAGTTGCACTGAAGACATTGCCAGAATACAAAGCTCTGGGAATTAATGGAATGCAAACTGAAATCTTTCAACACACAGATGAAACACTGGAGACACACATTCAACTATGGCATGGCATTTAGAAGACAGCTACATTATTTGTGCCCATTCCAAAGAGAGGTGACCCAGTGGGATATGGAGATCATCAGACAATATCATTAATATCATATGCAAGTAAAATTTTGCTAAAGATAATTACAAAACGGCTGCAGCAGTACACTGACAGGGAACTGCCAGAGATTTGAACCGGATTCAGATGAGGATGTGGAACAAGGGATATCATTGCTGATGTCAACCGGATTCAGATGAGGACGTGGAACAAGGGATATCATTGCTGATGTCAGATGGATCTTGCCTAAAAGCAGGTAATAACATAAAGATGTTTACCTGTGTTT
This sequence comes from Chrysochloris asiatica, assembly GCF_000296735.1. Lineage (NCBI taxonomy): Eukaryota > Metazoa > Chordata > Mammalia > Afrosoricida > Chrysochloridae > Chrysochloris > Chrysochloris asiatica. The sequence continues at coordinate 21,805,612 of NW_006408560.1, forward strand.
TATTGATTGTGCAAAGGCATTTCACTGTGTGTATCATGAGAAACTGTGGACAACATTGTGGAGAATGAATATTCCGGAACACTTGTGTTCATTAGGAACCTATACGTAGACCAAGAGGCTGTCGCTTGAACAGAGCAAGGGGCACTGAATGATTTTAAATCAGGGAAGGTATGCGCCAGGGTACTGCTCTTTCACCCTTCTTATTCAATCTGCATGTTGAGCACATAATCCAAGAAGCTGGATTATATAAAGAGTAACATGGCATTAGGAGTGGAGGAAGACTCATTAACAACATTCAATATGCAGATGATACAACCTTGCTTGATGAAAGTGAAGAAGACTTAAAATACATACTGATGAGGATCAAGGATCACAGCCTTTGGTATAGATTGCACCTCATTGTAAAGAAAACAAAAAATTCACATCACAAGAGCAATAAACAACATGAAATGGAGAAACACTTGAACTTGTCCAAGACTTTATATAGCTTGAATCCCTCATCAACACTCATAGAAACAGCAGTCAGGAAATCAAATGACATGTTGCATTAGGTAAATCTGCTGTGCAAAACCTCTTTAAAGTGTTAAAGAGCAAAGACGTCAGTTTGAGGGCGAATGTGTGCCTGATCCAAACCATTATATTTCCAACAGTCTCATATACATGGGAGAGTTGGACAGTGAATGAGGAATACTGTAGAAGAATTGATGCATTTGAGTTATAATGTTGGAGAAAAATATTAACAGTACCATGGACTGCCAGAAGAGCAAACAAATACATATTGGAAGAAGTACAACCAGAATGCTCCTTAGAAGCCAAGATGATGAGAGTTTGTCTCTCATACTTTGGGCATATTATCAGGAGGGACCAGTCCCTGGAGAAGAACATCATGCTTAGTAAAATGAGGGGTCAGTGAAAAAGAAAGGAGACTGCCCACCCCACCCCCCACCCCAGTGAGTTAGATTTGCACAGTGGCAGCAGCAGTGGGCTTAGCCAAAGAAGTAATTGTGAGGATGGCACCAGACTGGGCAGTGTTTCTTTCTGTTGTACATAATGTTGCTGTGGGTGGGAACTGATTCAATGGCACCTAACAACAACAGATATATATGGTATGGTGCTATAGGATCAGCACTGGACTGCTATCCACAAGGTCTGCAGTTCAAACCAGCCACTCCTGAAATCACACAGCGTCACTATGAGTCAGGACCAACTTGACAGCATTTAACAGTTTAACAATTAACAACCAGTGTGTAAGTGGTGGTGGTGGTTACGTGCCATGAAGTCGGTTCTGACTCATAGTGACCCTATACAGCGTTTCCGAGGCTGTAAATCTTTACGGGAGCAGAAAGCCCCTCATCTTTCTCCTGCGGAACACCTGGTAGTATCGAACTGCTGACCTTG
>NW_006408560.1:21807565-21810373 GCF_000296735.1 Chrysochloris asiatica
ATATATATATATACATACATACATACATACATACATACATATATGTATGTATTGTTAAGTGCCATCGAGTCATTTCTGACTCTTAGTGACCCTGTATAGGATTTCCAAGGAGCAGCTGGTGGGTTTAAACCACCTACCCTTCAGTTGTCAGTCCAGTGCTTATCTTACAGTACCACACCAGGACTCCATATATATAACAACAATTGTGAGGATGGCATAGGACTGGGGCAGTGTTACCATACATGTTTTTAAGTGCCGTTAAGTCAGTTCCAACTCATAGCCAACCTGTATAGGGTTTCCAAGGAGTAGCTAGTGGGTTGAACTGCCGACCTTGTATTTCACAGTCCAGTGCTGATCCTATAGCGCCATACCTGGAGTCCATATGTGTATACATACATGCATGCATGCTTGCATATACACATAAAAACATGTATATTCTATTATATGAAAACCTTTTTGACTGAAATTTCATGGTAGTTTCTGAAATGACTTATTTTTGTATTTAGGATCCTCCCTTCTTAAGCCCCTAGTCCTTTAAACTTTTTAATTCATCTATTTGCAGCAGACCTCTGCTATAGTTAAGTTATACTAAAGGGCTTCAGAAAGTTCATGGAAAGATAGAATAAAAGATAATGGAATTTTTGTATGAATTTTTGATACAAATGTTTTCTGTTTCTAATAGCTTAGTCTTTTTTTTTTTTTCCCCTTCCATGTCTTTAACCATGGAACTTCAACTCCTTTAAAACGTAGCTTTTTAAAAAATCACTTTATACATTTCTCTTTTCAATATTATTAACTAATTATGTTTCCACTTTCTATTATTAGTGCTCAAAGCTTTACTTTGTATTTATAAATCATGTTTTTGATTATTAAGTTATTTAATGTTGTATATCAAGGGCCTTGATACAGTTTTTTTTTTTAATGTGTCCCTCTACCCTTAAGGCTGGAGTCCTGGTGTGGTGCTGTGGACTAATGCATCAGACTGCAAAGTTGTTTGAACTGCAAGGTCTGTGGTTCAAGCTCACGAGCTGCTCCTTGGAAACTCTATATAGGGTCACTATGGGTCGGAATCAACTCAATGGCACTTAACAACCCTTAAGGGCAGTGGTTCAGTAGTAGAATTCTTGCCTAACAGAATGTAAGAGAACCAAGTTTGATTCCTAGCCAATGCATTTTATGGCAGCCACTACCTGTTGTCTTTCAGTGGAGGATTGCATGTTGCTATGATGCTGAAAAGATTTCAAGTTTCCAGACTCAGGCAGAAAGCCCTAGTGATCTATTTCTGAGTATCAGCCAATGAAAATCCTATGGATCACAGTAATCCAGTCTATAACCAGTTATGAGGATGGCGCAGGACTGGACAATATTTCTGTTGTGCATGGAATCACCATGAGTCAGGGGCCAACTTGATGGCAAATAACAGCAGTACTAATTAGTAGAAAAATAAGAGAACTTGATATATTGACACTGATCCCTAATATGTATTGACTCTTGGATTCTCTTATTTTACAGACATGTTGGCCGTCATTGCCTCCGTGCCCAGCTTAGTCCTCAGCTCTGTATCAAAAAGTAAGTTTCCAAATCTGTGGAGATTATTATTACTTAACTTTTTTCCCCCTAAGAGAAAACCAATAGCCTGTTGGTTTAGATTTAGAGAAATATATACAGAAGAGTCCTGGTGTGGTGCTGTGGGTTAATGAGCCAGACTGCAAAGCTGTTTGAACTGCAAGGTCGGCAGTTCAAGTTCACCAGCTGCTCCTCGGAAACCCTATACAGGGTTGCTATGGGTCGGAACAGACTTGACGGCACTTCACAACAATAACAACAATACGGGAGTAGGACTGAAAATTTACTGATTATAGTCACTTTTTCTTGCTGGCGAGTAGAAGAAGGAAGGCTGTTTCTGTGGTCTTTAGTTAATTTTTCTTACTTTCAGCTTTACTATTTTATTTCATTGATTTGCTGTAACATTTTTATTCCTTCCTTGGTATAAATTATCTTTTTTCTTTTCTGTTTTGTATTTCTTCCTTTAATTTTTTTTTTTTCTCTTATAGCCTATTGTTTTGTGCAGCTTTCAGGACTTAGTTTTTAAATTAATTTCTTCCTGCTAAACACATTCCTAGTCTGTTAGCTTCAATAGTTATCTCTATGCCAGTAATCCTTCTTTTACCTAATTTATAATTTTGAAAGTATTTTATACTTTTGGAAAAGATGGAAGAAAGATACAGTTAGTTCTTTATACTTTTAACCTTGATTCATCAGTTGTTTTGTGATATTTGCTTCCTACTGTATATTTTAGATTGAAACATGAAATTGTTATTTCTGAAGGTCAAAACTGGTAGAATACTTACTGACAATTTAGTCTTAGTCAGTCTAATATATATTCAAGTATTGTTGGTGTTTTGTAATCTTATTGAGAGCATAAGTTATGGTCATTATCTCTTTATCTTTATCTCTCAGTACTTCTGAAAACAAGGACGCTGTGGTTCAGGCTCACCAGGGTTAAATTTGCTGATTTATGGTGCTTTGTAAGCCTTCACTCAATTCACAATAAAAAGAAAAGTATTTGTTTTCTTTTTAAGTAAAAAAGAAACATGACAACTTGCATGGTGGTGGACAGTATAATTAACAAATTTAACATTTATGTACTATTATGTGATACATAGTCTATTTTCAGATTTTTCATTTGTCCCAAGTGATGTTCCATGTTCTTCTTGGATTTTCATTCTCTTGGTGTGTTGTGACGTGTTAAGTTTCTTTGAGGTTGCCATATAGTCCATTAACTTTTCTCTCCATTTACTGCAGTCT
>NW_006408560.1:21812123-21824214 GCF_000296735.1 Chrysochloris asiatica
GTTTGGTTTTAAGTGGATACTGTCTCTTTAAATTTCGAGGAGATCTATGCATATGCGTAGTAGAACCCTCCAAGGGTGGGGCTGGAGTATCCACCAGCTCAGGCACCCCTATAGTCACCAGAATGGAGGTACGCAGACAGTAAGGTACCAACGAAAAGATACCAAAAAGGAAAAAAAAAAAGAATGTCCACACCTCTATCTCTGCGGCTCTGTCAGGCATACGTGGCTGCTCTTATCCTTTCCCCGCTTGGCCCCACACAAAATGGCGGCTCCTGGAGCAGCTGAGCGCTCCAAACCAGGAAGCAATGGATTTCTTGCTTCTGCCACAAACTCCCCAGCTGTAAGTCTTCCAACCTTCTAAATATTCCTTTATATGTGGTTCAGAGTACTGGGACCATCTCCTGAGGCTTCTTGGTCCTGTTTTCTGTGTTGTTCTCGGCAGAGCTCGTCACTACATTTCCATCTGATCCGCCATCTTTTTCTAGAACCCCCAAGTGATGTTCTTTGTAGAAATGTTCTTTCCCCCATTCAAAATTATACATTGTTTTTAGTTGTCATGTTTCTTATTAACTTAAAAAAAAAAAAAAAAACCCAACTTTTTATTTTGAATTGAGTGAAGGCTTACAGAGCATATCATCAGTCCTACATTCAACAGTTCATATACTTTGTTCTCAATGATTGCAATCCTGTCTGTGTAATAACAGTCATCCCACTTCCTCCCTATGGTTCTTACTTCTATTCCACTCTCTTTCCCAACCCTTCTGAACATTGGCCTTAGGTAAATTTTGTCCTTTTGACCTTGAATTATTGACCATTCCATAAGTATACCTTACTAGTGGTGTTCTACCTCGTATACATGTATCTACTGCTTAACTGCAAATTGGGCCATACTGGTGAGTTCCATTCCAGACCTGAAGGGTGACCGAGGGATGTAGTCTCAGGTTCCGCCAAGCTCTTTCTGATCAGTAAGCTGGTCTTTTTTTTGTTTTTTTAAATACTTTTGAGCTTTGTTCCACATTTTCTCCCACGTTTGGAATCTTCTAATGTGATTCCTTTCAGAGCAATTGGTAGTGGTATCCAGGTACCATCTTCTGACTTAGAATCGTCAAGACATGTGTACCATTAGTCCATTGTATTAATTGACTCCAAGCTTCTTCAATTTCATCACTCTTCTTTCTTCCTCACATGGAGAAACCAACAGTTGCACCTTCAATAGCTGCTCACAAGCTTTTCATATCCCATTTGCTACTCACCAAAGTAGAATGTAGAACATTGTCTTTGTGGACTATGTTATACCTATTGACCATGGTGTCCGCTGAGACTATGGTCCTGATCCCTCAGGAATTCTTTGCCTCAATGTGTTTGTTAATACCTAAGGAGTTTTCATCATTTTGTACCCTGTATGCTCCACCACATTCATAGGTATGTCTGCAACAAAGGTGAGTACCCATATACAAATGTTGTTATGTGCTGTTAAGTTGGCTCAAACTCAGAGTGACTGGGTATAGGGTTTTTATATTTTTGTGAGTGTACTTCCACTCTCCCTCCCATACTTGTTCAGCCTATGTATCTATCCATGTTTCTACCCATAGAACACGGATGTTGCAGGTTTGTATATATAATGGTCCCTTTTAATGTTTGGATTCCTCCCTTTGTCTTCACCTGACTTCATTCTTCTGTTAACTTCCCTCTTGTATATTGCCTTCCCAATCACCTGAGTCAATGAGTGTCTACCCTCTAGTCAGTGAATTACTTTCCTTTCCCTCCCACCCATGGTAACCTTCAAAGAATGTTTCTTTTAACAAGCTGTCATGTTTGTTTAGTATCTGTCATTTGGAACTGTTTCTTAGCTTTCATTTGTCTTTTATTACATTGACATTTAAAAGAATATAGGCCAGCTGTTTTTTAGAGTGTTCCACAATTTTGGTTTTTCAATAATTAAATTTAGATTATGCATTTTTGGCCAGAGTAATATGTAAGTGGTGTCATATCCCCAGTACATCATCTTGGGCGGGGGACATATAACAAACGTCATTTGTCCCATTATCAGTGTTTCTGGCTTTAATCATTTGAATGTCTGCTGGATTCTTCTCCACGATAATGTCATTTTTTTAAGTAATCTTTGGGGAGACACTTTGAGACTGAATAGCCAAGTCTCCACACTTAAATAAATCTGTTATAATTAATCTGAGGGGATAGAATCATGTTTAATATAGGCATATGATAAAACGTTTAAACTGCCTCCTTTGCCATGAGAATTGGATAGTGCTAAGTGAGGCTTTTTACTCCTGTAAAGATTTACTGCCTCGGAAACCCTGTGCAGGCGCATAACAACAACAACAACAACAAGTTATCATTACTGAATATTTTGGTAAAAAATTCTATAGAAGAGAATCCTGATCAAAAGGGAGAGTTATAGAACAGAATTTTAATTATCATGAATTCTAGATTTTCCTGGATCCATGTAAGCTGAATGAACTCCTGATATAATTAGGATAATTTTGATTTAAGGTTTAAAGATTATCTCAGGTAATTATCCTGAGATATTAGGTAATTATCCTGAGATAATCTTTAAACCTTAAATCAAAAGTGCGTCCTGAAACTAGAGTGGAGAGTAAAGGATGAATGTAAAGCTGATGTTCTCCCATGTAAACGATCATGCACTTCACAATAAAAACTTATTTAAAAAAAAAAAAGTATATCCTGAAGTTTTCTTAAAACTAAATAGTCTTATTTATCTAGTGTAAGTGTCTTCCAATCATTATGCTATTTTAAGAACTACCTATAAGGAATTTAAGGGACAAAATCAATTTAAAGATTAGATAGGAACCTTAAGGGAGGGGTAGTGTGGTGAAGGTGGTACACTTCAGAAAAGGTGGATGAGATTGGTTGAATATAATCAATGTCACTGAATCGTATCTGTAGATATTGTTGAATTAGTATGTACTCTGCTGTGTATAGTCTCAACAACAACAAAATAAATAAAATTTAAAGTTACATAGTTGTGCATAGCTGTTTTAACAATTGGTTTCAACTTAGCTCCATGACAAGAGAAACAAAGAAACTAAATTACGTTTAAAAACATACAAAGATGAGGAGGGGTCACTGAACATGTTTTCCTAATACAGTGGGTTGTTCAGCTGAGTTTACCTTTTTTTTTGGTAACTTTTCGTCAGGGAAATTTTTTAGCCAAGCTTACTTTTCATCCTTTTGAAATCTTCTGTTTTATTTTAGTGCTGTTCCTTTGGGAACCACGGCCAAAGAAGAGATGGAGCGGTTCTGGAATAAGAACATGGGTTCAAACCGTCCATTGTCTCCCCATATCACTATTTACAGGTAAGGGCTCTAGAGATGGAGATTGAAAATTCTGAAAATTGACCTCTAGCCTCCCAGGTAGTTCTCTCTATTTTAGTCTACCGAGGAACCCTTGGCAGCTCGTTGGGTTAAGTGTTTGACTGCTAACTGAGAGGTTGGTGGTTCAAACTCACCAGCGACTGTGAGGGAGAAAGATGAGGCAGTCTGCTTCCATAGAGACTTCCACCACGGAAACCCCGTGGTGCAGTTCTACTCTATCCTGCAGGGTCACTATGAGTGAATCAACTTTGCAGCAGTGGGTTTGGGTTTAGTTTTAGTCTCCTGGAGCACAGCTATATGTATGGATGATGTGAAACCTTCAGGGAAAGGAAAATTTAAATAAGGATTAAATTGTCATGAGGCTTTTTTATAAAGAGTGGCTCCATAGGATAAGCACTGGATTGCAAACCACAAAGTCAGTGGTTTGAGCTCACCAGCCACTCTGAGGGAGAAAGATAATCCTTTCTGTTCCCACAAAGATTTAAAAAGCCTTGGAAACCCTGTACAGGGTGGCTGTGAGTCAGAACCGATTCGACAGCCCTTAGCAATAATATCAACATCTTCTAGCCTTAGAAGTGGTCTCTGAGTGGTGCAAACATTAAGTTCTAAGTTCTTAAGTACTAGCAAAAAGGTTCAAACCTATCTAGAGACACCTCAGAAGATAGGTCTGGCAATCTGCTTCCAAAAGTTCATACCCTTAAAGCCTTATGAAAGAGTTCTACTCTGCACATACGGGTTGCTCTGAATCACAATCAGAACCCACTTAACTAAAACAGCCTTAAAAGGGTAAGTTGTCCTGAAAACTACCATTTGGCAAATTCTAGTATTCAAAAATGTAATTTCCCACTAATTAAACATATTATTTTGAGATAATTTCAAATTCACATACAAGTTATATAAATAGTTCATACAGTTTCCTGTATACCTTTATACATTTTCCCTAGTTGTTAACATTTCTGAGCCATCTAAGAATACATCATGGAGGTGATGCTCACTACTATTGCATTCATTTTCTATTGCTGTTAAACAAGTTATCATAAAATAAGTGGTTTTTTATTTTATACTTCTATGTAGGTGGTTAGAAAGTTGGCACAGGCTTCACTAGTCTAAAATCAGGGTGTTGCCAGGGCTGGATTCCAATTCAGAGGATTCCATTTAGAGGTTAAACAGTATGATGGCTCAGTAGAACAAACACTGGCCTGCTAACTACAAGGTTAGTGGTTTGAGCTCCACAGGAGAAAGATGAGGCTTTCTGCTCCTACAAAGATTTACAGCCTTGGAAACCCTATGTTGTTGTTGTTAAGTGCCGTTGAGTTGGTTCCAACCCATAGTTACCCTGTATAGGGTTTCCTTGAAGCAGCTGGTGAGCCTGTACTGCCGAGCTTGCAGTTCAAAGGACTGCAGTCCAGTGCAGTGACCCACAGCGCCACACCAGGACTCTTATACAGGGTGATAATGAGTCAGAACTGATTCCATGATAGCACTTAACAACAACAGTAGAGGATAACCTGTTTCCTTACCCTTTTCAGCTTCTAGAGGTGACCCACGTTCTTTGCCTTGTGACCTCCTTCCTCTAACTTCAAAGCCAGAATCAGCAGAGTCCCATGTCACCTTACTCTGACCCCTTCTGCCTTCCTCTCTCACTTTTAAAGACCTTTGTGATTCTTTGGACCCACGCAAGTAACCCAGGACCGTCTCTCTACCTCAAGATCCTTAGTTTGATCATACCTGCAAAGTCCTTTTTTCCCGGGGAAGATAGCATATTCATAGGCTGTCATGATTAAAGATAAGGACATCTTTATGGGGAGGTGTATTATTTTGCCTTCCACATACTGCCGTTTGGCTTCCAAAGATTCATGTCTATCCCTCATGTAAAATACATTCACCCTTTCTCATTGTCTCCAAAAGTCTCAATAGCATCAACTCAGAATCTAAAATTATATCTAAATTTCATCAATTCAAAAGTCTAAATTTTCATCAGTCAAAATCAAGTATGAGTGGTACTCCTGGATCACATTTCATCTGTGAATCTGTGTAGCTCAAGAAACAAGTTATCTGCCTCCAAAATACAGTGGTGGAACAGGCATGGGATAACAGTTACCTGTAATAAATAACAGGATTCCTAGTCAAAATGGGAGAAAATAGAAGCAAAAAGGATCCACTAGGTCTAAACAATTTCAATATCTGACCAGGCAAACTTTGGTTTCAAGGCCTGAGTATAATCATGTGGGAGTTTTGACTCTGCCCTTTGGGCTTTGACTCCACCCTCAGAGTCATCCTTTGCTTTTCCATAAAAAGCAGCATATGGTTTTCAACTGAGTAGTTGTATCAGTCTCTTTCTTGCCTGTAGAATTTTGGCAGCACAGCAGCCTTCTTTCATTTTGTCCTCTTCCTATCCCTTTCAGTCCATGTTGACACTACTCTGCTGATAAAATATTCTCAAGACTAGGGTCTTGAGCTAATGTCAAATTTCATTGTTCAAAAGATCTGCTTTCTCACACTAAAAATTGTGTCCCAGGACACAATTCCACTAAATGTTCTGCCACTGTATAACAGGGATCCCCTTGATTTTTCAATAACCTGTTCCTTATTTCCTTCTGAGCCCTTACGAACAATGTCTTTAACGTGTACATTTCTACCAGAAGTCTGTTGGAAAAATTTAGAGGTTCTGTGAAGTGATACTTGTGTTCTCTATCATGCTCTTCAATGTCTTCTGAATTCTCAGTAGTAATTGTTAACATCATATTCCTTTTTTAAAAATAGCTTTATTGAGATAGAATTCATGTACCACACATTTTACCTTTAAAAGTATACAATTTAGTGATTTATATTCAGAGTTGTGCCATTATCATCACAACCAATTTTATAGTGTATCTCCTCACAAAGAAACTCTGTACCCTTTAGCTATTAACCACCCACAGAGTACCGCTCAGCCTCAGGCAATTCCTAATTTATTTTCTATCCCCATAGATTTGCCTTTTCGTGATGTTTTATATAAAGGAATTATATAATACATGGTCCTTTGTAACTTAACTCAGCAAAATATTTTCAAGATTATAGTTTATGTCAAAACTTTATTCCTTTTTATTTCTGAATAATATTCAATCATATGGGAATTCCACATTTAATCTATCCGTTCATCAGTTGGTGGGCATTTGTGTGGTCTCTGCATTTTGGTTATTATCAATAATGCTCTTATAAACATCCATTTATTTACAAGGGGTTTTTTTTGTGTATGTATGGGTGGGCTTCAAAAAGCTCATGGAAAAATGGAATTAAAAGATAATGGAATTTTTCCATGAACCTTTTTGAAGCTCCCTTGTATGTTTCATTTCTCTTGAGTATATATGTAAAAATAGAATTTGTGGCACAATGGGTTAAGCATTGGACTCTTAGCTATATAACAAGGTCAGCGTTAGCTGCAAGGTCAGTGGTTCAAATCTACTAGCCGCTCCATGGGGTAAAGATGATACTGTCTCCTCTTAAAGATTTATATTCTCTAAAACCTTACGGAGCAGTTTTATTCTGTACTATGGAGTCCTGGTGTGGCGCTGTGGGTGAATGCACCAGACTGCAAAGCTGTTTGAACTGCAAGGTTGGCAGTTCAAGCTCACCAGCTGCTCCATGGAAAGCCTATACAGAGTCACTCTGGGTCAATAGACTCAACGGGACTTAACAACAAAACAACAACGTAGGGTCACTGAATCTGAATATACTGTATGGCAGTAAATGTGGTCACTCAATGTTTAACATTTTGAGAAACTGTCAGATTGTTTTCCAAAATGGCTGCACTATGTAACATTCTTACCAGCAGTGTATAAGGGTTTCGATTTCTCCATATATTCACCAAAACAGCATCCATAGATCTGTCAACAGGCTCTTCAAGTCATTCTCGGCTTTTTTCTTTCATGCTCCTAAATCTTTTTCTTTTCTCTCTTTCTAATTCCAAAGCTACTTCCTTTTTTGTCAGCACGCCACTTATGGTACCACAATATGCATTATTTTTTGTTTGCAGCTGTATTATTTCAAATTTAATGGCTTAAAACAGCACATTTATCCTTTCTTTTTTTTTTTTTTTTTAAATATATATCACCTATTTGCCAGGTTAATGTATTTTATGTGTACAATTTAGTGACACCAGTTATATTAATCATATTGTGCAACCATCACCAATATTTATTGCCAAACAGATTTATTCCCTAATAGTTCTGTAGGTTAGATGTCTGACACAGGGCTAAATTAAGGTATCAGACGGGTTGTGTTCCCTTTTTAAAGCTCAGTGGGAAAATCTGTTTTCTTGCCTCTCCTAGATTCATTGGCTCATCATCCCCTTTCTTAATCTTCAAATCTAGTAAGAGTAGTTTGAGTCCTTATCACATTATACCACTCTGTTCCTGCTTTTGTTCTTACATTTGTTTCTCTGACTCCCTTCTTTTCTGTTTTTCTGCTGTTTAGGACCTTGTAATTGGGTATCCCTTAAGAAAATCTCCCTTTCTTAAGGTCAGCTGATTGACAAATCTAATTTCATCTATAACTTTAATTCTCTTTGACAATGTAAGGTTACATTATTCATAAATCCACTGCCATTGTGTTGATTCCAACTCATAGCAATATTAAGATTTTCTGTATATTGTTTCTGAGGCTGTAAATCTTACAGGAGCAGAAAGTCTCATGTTTCTCCTGGTGGTTTTGAACTGACAACCTTCTGATTAGCAGTCCAGTGCTTTTTTAAAATTATTTTTAAAAAGCTTTTTATTGTGAATTGAGTGAAGGTCTACAGAGCAGATTAAGTTTTACATTCAACAAATCATATACTTTGCTTCATTACATGATTACAATCCCATCTATGTACCAACAGTTAACAGCATTTACTTCTATTGACTTTTATTATTGCATTCTGCCCTGAGTCTTCCACTACCTTAATCTTTCCTCTGTTAACCTCCCTCTTGTTGTATATGCCTGCCCTATCATTATCCATGTTAGTATGTGTTTACCCTCTAGCCTGTAAATAATATTTCCTCCCTAGATTGCTTATTTTATCAAGAAAACATTTTTTTAACTTTGTTACAGTGTTGGTGTCATAAAATATTTACACTTTTGTGATTGACTAATTTCACTCAGCATAAAGTCCTCCAGGTTGTGATGTGTTTCACTGATTCATTATTCTTCAATGTTTTGTACTATCCATTGTGCTATCTGTGTCTCTTGAGTGGTACATTTAATCCATTTACACTCAGTGTAATTATCATTAGGTATGAATTGATTCTTGTCATTGTTTCTCTATCTCTCTGGTGTGTGTGTGTGTTGCTTCTGGATTCTTTGTTCCACATGATTTTCTATGCTGAGTTCATTTTGTTTGTGGGTTTTCTTTTAATTTTCATTTGTTATGTTGTTGTTGTTAGGTGCCATCGAGTTGGTATCGACTCATAGCACAACAGAACAAAACACAGTCTGATCTTGAGCCACCCTCACAATCATTGCTACACCCGAGCGCATTGCTGCTGCCACTGTGCCAATCCATCAGGTTAGGGGGTCTTCCTCTTTTTCTTCAACCTTCCATTTTACCAAACATGATAATCCTTCTCCAGAGACTGGTCCCTCCTGATAATATGTCCGAAGTATGAGAGAGTCTGTCCATCTTGGCTTCCAAGGAGCACTCTGACTGTACTTTTAACAACACAGATCTATTTGTTCTTTTGGCAAACTATTGGTACTTTAAATATTCTCCTCCAACATCGTAAATTAAATGCATCAATTCTTCTATGGTCTTCTTTTTCACTGGCCAACTTTCACATTTTCAATATGAAATTGAAATTTCAATTGAAAATACCATGACTTGGATCAAATGTCCTCAAACTGACATTTTTGCTTTTCAACACTTTAAAGAGGTCTTTTGCAGCAGATTTGCCTAATGCAGTATATCATTTGATTTCTTGACTGCTGCTTCCATGAGTGTTGATGGTTGCTCTGAGCAAAATGAAATCTTTGACAACTTCAATCTTTTCTCCATTGATAAGAATATTGTTTATTGATTCACTGGTGAGGATTTTGTTGTCTTTACATTGAGACACAACCCATACCGAAGATTGTGATATTTGATCTTCATCAGTATTTCAGTCCTCTTCACTTTCAGCAAACAAGGTTCTATCATCTGCATATTTCAGGTTTTTAATGAGTCTTCTTCCAAATCCTGATGCCACATTTTTCTTAATTTAATCCAGTTTCTCAAATTATTTGCTCAGCATCTAGAGTGAATAAGTATGTTGAAAGAGCACAACCCAGTACATACCTTTCCTAATTTTAAACCATTCAGTGTTCCTTTGTTCTGTTTGAGCAGCTGTCTCTTGGTTTATGTATAAATTTCTCATGAGCACAAATTAAGTGTTCTGGAATGCTCATTTGCTACAGTGTTGTCCATAGCTTCTCATGATCCACACAATTAAAAGACTGCATAGTCAGTAAAGCACAGGTAAACATCTTTCTGGTATTCTCTGCTTTCAGCCAAGATCCTTCTGACTTCAGCAGTGATATACCTTGTTCCATGCCCTCTTCGGAATCTGGCTTGAACCTCTGGAAGTGCTCTATCAATGTATTGTTGCAGCTGTTTTTGTACTATCTTTAGCAAAATTTTACTTGCATGGGATATCAATGGTATTCTCTGATGATTTCTTCATTCCACTGGGTCACTTCTCTTTGGAAGGGGCACAGATAACAGATCTCTTCCAGTCATTTGGTCAGGTAGTTGTCTTCCAAATTTCATAGCATAGATGAATGAGTGCCTCCAGTGCCACATTAATTTGCTGAAAGATTTCAATTTGTATTCCATCATTTCTCAGTGCCTTGTTCTTTGCCAATGCCTTCAGTGCACCTTGGGCTTCTTCCTTTAGAATCATTGGCTCTTGATCTTATGCTACCTCTTGATTTATATTTGGTACAGTAACTCTATGTATTCCTAAGCATTTATTTTGGTACAGTAACTATTTATTCCTTCCATCTTGTTGATGCTTTCTGCATCATTCAATATTTTGCTCATAGACTCCTCAAGAAAGTTGAGGCTTGAATTTTTTTATTTACTTCCCTCAGCTTGACAAATGCTGAGTGTGTTCTTCCCTTTTGATTTTCTAATGCCAGGTCTTTGCCCATTTTGTTATATCTAATTTTGTCTTTTTGAGCTAACCTTTGAAATTTTCTGCTCAACTCTTTTTTTTACCTCATCATTTCTTCAGACTTCACAGCACACCACCACCACCATACTGGAGAGCAAGTTTCAGAGTCTCTTTTGACACCCATTTTGGTCTTTTCCTTCTTCCTTATCTTCTTAATAACCTTTTGCTTTCTTCCTGTATGATGTTCTCGTTGTCATTACACAATTCTTCTGGTCTTCAGTCTTTAGTGTCTAATACATAAATCTGTTCTTGAGATGGTCTTTAAATTCAGGTGGGATGTGTTCAAGCTCATATTTTGACTCTCGTCGACTTGTTTTCATTTTCTTCAGCTTCAGCATGAACTTGCATATGAGCAATTAATAAATCTGTTCTACAATCTGCCCCTGGCCTTGTTTTGGCTGATAATATGGAGCTCTTCTTCTACCGTTTCTTTCCACAGATTTAGTCACTTTGATTTCTGTGTATTCTATCTGGTGAGGTCCATGTGTATTGTTGTTGATTAAGTTATTTACAATCAAGATGTCACTGGTCTTGCAAAATTCTGTCATGCAATCTGCAGCATCATTTCTATCACCAAGGCCATATTTTCCAACTACTGATCCTTCCTTTTTGTTTCCAACCTTTGCATTCCAATTGCCAGTAATTATCTATACATCTTGATTGCATGCTTGATTAATTTCGGACTGAAGAAGGTGGTAGAATTCTTCAATTTCATCATCACTGGCTTTAGTGGCATATGCATAAATTTGAATAATAATGGTATTAACTGGTCTTCCTTGTAGAAATATGGATATTACCCTATCGCACAAGACAGTGTTATACTTCAAGACAGATATTGATATATTCTTTTTGATGAAGAATGTGATGCCATTCCTCTTCAATTTGTTATTCCCAGCATAAAACATAGTAAACCATGTGTTGTCAGATTCATAGTGGCCAATACCAGCCCATTTCAGCTCACTAATGCCTAGGATATTGATGTGTATTGCATTCCATTTCTTTTTTGGCAGTTTCCAATTTTCTTATATTCATAATTCATACATTCCATGTAACGATATTACTGTGTTGTTTTTTTGGTTGTTTTTTTTTACAGCTGTTTCCTCTTCATTTTGAGTTGTGCCCCATCAGCAAGTAAAGTTACTAAAGGCTTTACTCCTTTTGCGTCATCACAAGCAACTCTACTTTGAGGAGGCTGCTCTTCCCCAGTCGTATTTTGAGTTCCTTCCAACCTGAGGGGTTATCTTCTGACACGATTTCTGACAATATTCTGATTTTCTTCATCATGTTTCAATGCTCAGTATTCTGGTGCTGACAGTGTTCCACTGCTATTCATAAGGTTTTCAGTGACTAAGTATTTGGAAGTAGTCTGTCTCTCCTTCTTCTTAGTCTGTCTTCATCTGGAAACTTAGCTGATATCTGTCCACTGTGTGTGACCAAGCTGGTAAAATACCCATGGCATAGCTTGTAGAATCACAGCAACACACAAGCCACTACAGTATGACAAAGTGACATACTGGTGGTTTTGTTATGTTAATGTTTACTGAATCTATCTGATACTCCTTTTTTTTTTT
>NW_006408560.1:21824894-21827658 GCF_000296735.1 Chrysochloris asiatica
TTCTGAGGCTGTAAATCTTTACAGGAGCAGAAAGCCTGATTTTTCTCCCACAGAACAACTGGTAGTTTCAAACTGCTGACCGTGAGATTAGCTGCCCGATTTGTAACCACTACACTAGCAGAGCTCCTCATTTATGGATGTAGTAGCTCAAAATACCATCTGAGAGGGAAGGAGTCTACACTTCAAGTATCAATCTTATCCCCTCTGTATACAGGGTTGAAAGGGATGGACAACTTAGACATTGGCTACCTAAAATGAGGGGGCGATAAAGGCACAAAGTGACTGACATACAAGTTTTCAAGAGGGAGTTTAGTTTAAGAGTGTACGGGGGTGGGGTGGGGTGGGGAATCCCCACTGAATAGTTTTCATCTTGTCTAGACAGGTCTGGTGAAAGGAGATTGGGATAAGATTCTTAGGATTCAATAGTAAGTAATTGTTACCATGACTAATTGCAATTGTCACAACTGTAAAGGTAGAACTCTAGTTGAGTTCTGATTATCAAGTCATCAAGGCTAGGTCAAGTGGGTACTATCTGCAAGTTGTGTGTTCTTGTGCATTTGCCCTCACTTCATATCACCTGGATGCTTTACTCTCAGCTGAGCTTAGTAGGTAACTTTTCTTTTTTCTCTAACCGTTCTCAGGATTCTTTTCTTGTCTTTGTTTTTGGAAAGTTTGATTATGATATGCCTTAGTGATTTTCTTTTGGGATCTATCCTGTTTGGGGTTCATTTAGCTTCTTGTATGCTTATCTACTAATCTTTAATGCTGTTTTGCAAGTTTTATTCCAACAACTCTTTGACCATTTTCTCTGTTCTTTTCTTGTTCTGGAATTACAATCACCCATATGTTGGTCCTCTTCATGGTGTCTCACATAACTCTTAGACTTTCTTTGGATTTTTTCATTCTTTTTTCTGATTTTTCTTCTGTCATACTAGTATTGAGAAATTGATCTGCTAGATCACTGTGAATTTGGGTTTCTATTACTTCAAACCTACTCCTTTGCCCTTTCAATATATTGCCCATTTCTGAGATCTTAGTATTAATCTTCTGGTTTTCTAATTGCAGTTATTTGTATTGTTTCAAAATTTGCAGTTATTTGGTCTGTTTGTTCTTGTAGTATTTTCCTGAATTCTTGTAAAGTTTTTTCTGTGTCCTCCTTGCTTTCCTTGATCTTTGTACCGATACTTTGAAGAATCCTAATTATTAGTCTTTTGAATTCTTTTTCAGTTAATTCCATTACCTTTTCTTCTTCATAAACATTTTCTGGCTCTGCACCTTGGTTATTTTTTTTTGAGCCATTATCTGTTGTTTCTTCATGGGTGAACTTAAGTTGTTTGTCGTCTCCTGGACATTGTGGAGTTGTTGTATTTGTAAATATAAACAGTGCAGTTGTTGGACCCAGAGGGAAGAATCTCTGGGGGCTCCTGCAGTTCAAGTAGCTCACAAGGGGGTGTGGAAGTGATATGACAGCATAGTTCCTGGCCCTAGATGGAGAATCTGTTGGTTTTGATTTTATCTATGTTCCGGGCACACAATCCCTAAGGAGTTCGTTGGGGCCCTTGATGGATCTGGGTTCAGTTTCTGTTAGGACCATAGGGAAGCTGAGGGTGGGGTGACTGGTTAAATGCTCTGGTGGATCTGCGGGTTTTGTAGGTCTTTTGTTTCTTTTATCTGCATTGTAGAAAGTCCATGTATTGTGTCACTTAGCCTGCCATCTTTGCAGCACTGCCAGTGTTCCTACATTATTCATAGGATCCAGAAATTAAAGCATGGACATCATTGTTACTTTTATTGTTGTTGTTGTTGTTATGTGCCGTGGAATCCGTTCCAACTCATAGCAACCCTGTACAGGGTTTCTGAGGCTGTAACTTTTTACGGCAGCAGAAAGCTTCATCTTTCTCCCATGGAACAGCTGGAAGTTTTGAACTTCTGACCATGAGATTAGCAGCCCGAATCATAACCACTGTACTACCAGAGCTCCTTTTTCATAGGAGGTCATTATTCTGACTGTTGTTAAGTGCTGTTGAGTCAGTTCCAACTCATAGCAAACTTTTATAAGGTTCTCAAGGAGAGGCTCATGGGTGTGAACTACCAGTGCGTTTCCTACAGTGCCACACCAGAACTCCATTGTGACTACTTCAACTCCTTAATACTTGAGTATATATTTCCTGAATATAAGCACACTCTCCACATTATGGAGTCCTGGTTTGACACTGTAGAATAATGCACTGAAATACAAGGTAAGTTTGAACTGCAAGGTCAGTGATTCAAATCATCAGCTGTTCCTCAGAACCCCTAAACAGGGTTGTATGAGTTAGAATTGACTTGATGGCACGTAACAGCAACAACTCCACATTATAACCATCACAATCAGGAAGTGAACAATATTTTAGTTTTACAATATGTTCCTCATATCACATTCATATTCTGCAAGTTGTCTCATTTATATTCTGGGTAGGTCCAGGATCTAACCCAGGATTGTGTACTGCATTTAGTTATGTCTCATTTAGTTATGTGCCCATTCCAAAGAGAGGTGAGCCAACGGAATGTGGAAATCATCGGACAATCTCTTTGATATCTCAAGTGAGTAAAGTTTTGCTCAAGATAATACAGAAACGGCTATAATCATACATTGATAGAGAACTTCCAGAGGTTCAAGCTGGATTCAGAAGAGGCCGTGGAATGAAAGATATCATTGCAGATGTCCGATGGATCTTGGCTGAAAGCAGAGAATATCAGAAGGATGTTTACCTATGCTTTATTG
>NW_006408560.1:21828323-21836782 GCF_000296735.1 Chrysochloris asiatica
GTGAATAAGGAAGATCATAGAAGAATTGATGCCTTTGAGTTGTGGTGTTGGAGGAGAATACTGAAAGTGCCATGGACTGACAAAAGAACCAATAGATCTGTTTTGGAAGAAGTACAACCAGAGTGCTCCTTGGAGGCCAAGATGGCTAAGCTTCGTCTCTCATACTTTGGACACGTTGTCCAGAGAGAACAGTCGCTGGAGAAGAATGTCATGCTGGGTAAGGTGGAGGGTCAGAGAAAAAGAGGAAGACCCCCAACGAGATGGATCAGCTAGGTGACATCATTGATGGCGTCAAGTGTGTGCGGTAGTGAGATTGGCCCAGGATCGGACATTGTTTCATTCTGCTGTGCATGGGGTCACTATGAGTCGGTTCGACTCAATGGCACCTGACAACAACAATAACAACATTAATCTCCTTCAGTCAACTGCAAAGCAAAAGAGGAAATAATGTAAATTAAGACTTCCAAATGGCAAGGAAGTAAGTATGGTGTGGCGCTGTGTGATAAAGCACTGGACTGCAAGGTCGCTTTGAACCAGAAGGCTGGCAGTTCAAACTAATCAGCCACTCCTTGGAAACCCTATACAGGGTCACTATGAGTCAGAACCAACTTGAGGACACCTAACAACAACAGTGACAGTAGAAGTACGGAAGTGTTTTCAATTTTTTCTTGTCTTTTATGAGTGTGACATTTTTAGAATGTCTCTCAGTTTGAATTTGCTGATATCTTTGTGTGATTTGTGCATTTTTGGTATTGATACCCATAAAATGATGCTGTGCTCTTTTCATTGTATCATTTTAGCAGATAATCATGATCATTTATCTATTACTATGATAATTTTTATAACTTGGTTAAGATGTGTCTGCCAGGTTTCTCCAATGTAAAGTTAATTAATAAGGGTGTTATATTTATTAATTAATACATATTTTGTGGGTAGAATATTTATAGTCTCAGAGTATGTATTTCTCATCAGACTTCCACCCACCAGCATCTGTTGATGGCTCTTGTCTGAATCACTTATTACTATTATGATTGCCAAATTGTGATTTTCTAATTCCATCAAACCTTTTGCATTTATTTATTACTGTAAGGTGCTTTCCTTTGTTATATATCAGTATGGGCTCAAGGGTTCTAATTTGCTCAAAGGGTTACACTCTGTTATTCTCATTACTTATTTTGATGTTAAAATGATTCTAGACTTGGCTAGTGGGAGAACTTTAAGAATACTCCTATGTCCTTTTGACATGTCTACATCAAATGCTCCTTTAAATTTTGCTTTAAGATGTCTAAGCTCATCTTATGTCTTCCCTGTCCAACCTTGGTTCCTTTTAGTGGAAAACAGTGTTTAGGAACCAAGATCTGGGTACTAGAGGTGTTCATTGTAACCAGGATATCACACTTCTAGGTCTTAAATGTGAGGGTAAATTACAACATACAAAATTATAAAAATCTTTGTTAAACAAAAGTAAAAAAAATGTAGAGCTATTGTTTCTCAACATGTCTTGTACCTATAACTGTACATTTTTGAAGGCAGTGCTTCTATCCCTCTAACCCTTTCCCCAAAGAATTCTACACTCTTCAATTGACACCATGTCAAAACAGCATCTTGGCACATTCAAGGGACTCAAAACATATTCCATTTAAATATTCTTTGAGTTTGAAAAACAAAAAGAAGTCTGTAAAAGGACAAGATGAGGGCTTAGGATGGATGGGGTTTTAAAACTTCATAATAAGTGCTAGAGATCATCCTGTGTCGTTTGAGAAAACATATCAAGAGTATTCCTTTGGAGTACCCCAAAGTAATAGCCATACCTTCTGAGCTGAACTCTCTACTTGAATTTAACTGACCCACCAGATCCCCTTGGAAACCCTGGTGTAGCACTGTGGGCTAAAGTGCTGGACTGCAAAGTTGTGTGAACCACAAGGTCGGTGGTTCAAGCTCACCAGAAGCTCCTTGGAAACCCTGTACAGGGTCGCTATGGGTCAGAAATGACTCAACAGCACTTAACAACAACAATAAACAGACTAGGACATTGTATTACTGAGAGAACTTGTTTGCAGCCATCCACTGATTTCAGATACACGTTTTGTTTGGAATAAACTTGTGCATATATGAACTGGGATCCTATTAGCAATACTTGTTGACTTACCCTCCTATGTATCCTATAGCTATGAGATATATGTATCTCTTGAGTACAAGGGATTTCAAAAAGTTTATGAAAAAATGCCATTATCTCTTCTCATTCAGTTTTTCCACAATTTTTTTGAAACCCCCCTCCCATCTCCTGTTTCTTGGAGATATGTACATAGTGCTAGGAGACATATGTATGCAAACACACACATATATGTATCTAGATCAATTTATTATACACCATTAATATCTGTTATTGTTAGTGGCTTCTAAGAAAATCCTTGTAGATCTGCTTCATTTTAGCTATGTCAGCAAAGTATCTTGAGCTCTGCTACTTTATTTTCTGGGTTCCTGCCAGAGAGGCCACCCATTTCTTAACCACCTCCACAAATACCACAACCCTTCAGATATTGCCCAAACCAGATTCCAGGAATAATTCTGATTGCAGAAACTGAACATTCTACTAAAACAGAAGGAGGCTAATATGTTGTCTCAATTCTTGTTATTTTATGGTCAAACTTTTTTTTTTTTTTTTTAAAGACTTGAGAAAGATTATGATGATGAAGAACTTCCCAGATTATTCTGAATCTATGTATAAAACCCTGACATTTTTTTCATAGGTCAGTAGAAAGAATATTAGCAGGCTGATAAGTTGAGCCCTTCACTATTCTGTTTGTTCTTCTGGATATACTTGTAGAAAAAAGAGAATATGGGACTGTTCCTAGGGTGGCATGTCAGGGAAAGATGGTTGATATAACTGAAATCATATTTTCTTTTGTTGTTGTTAAATGCTGTTGAGTCGGTTCCAACTCATAGTGACCCATTATAGGGTTTTTGAGGAACAGCTGGTGGTTTGAACTGCTGACCTTGTGGTTCGCAGTCCAGTGATGATCCTACAGCACCACACCAAAAATCCTGAATGAACAGGCATTTTTGTTGTTGTTGAGTCAGTTCTGACCCATAGCAACCCTGTGTAGGGTTTCCAAGGAATGACAGGTGAGCTTGAACTGCTGACCTTGCAGTGCCACACTAGAACAGGTAGGATTATACAAATGTGGATGTTTGTGGCCTACCAACGGGATTAGATAACTTGCTAATAATATAAATAAGGTACATATGCTGAAAAGGGGACCTTGCTACCATTAAGAAATAAGAACTAGGAGCAGAACACATACTTTGGACCCTGAGACCGTGTCCCTGAATCACCTCAATCCAGGACATAGAGAGCTGTGACCCTGCAGATGCTGAAAGATAGAGAAAAGTGAGAGTAAAGAAACAGTGGCAGCAGAACCAGGAACATGAGACAGAGCAGTGGGCATCCTGGTCTATGCAACAAGGAAGCAGAGTATCCTTGAGTGGGAGTCCTGCTGGTGAAGAGGGGTGCCTCTCACTCAGTCACTTAATAGAGCTAGGTTTGCAGACCCATGGACCTAAAGCTAAGCATCTTTGGACTGAGGCTAACTGGCAGAGTGGGCATTTATTGGTAGCACTAAAAGCTTTGAAACACATCCCAAGTTAGGGTAGAGGCCAAGGAGCCACATGGCTGAGAGGTCAGGGACCAGAGAGAGGTATACCTGTGAGCATGGCTGATAAAAGGCTGTCCTGACCAATGAACTATATCGTAAACATTTCTGATTTGATAATAAACTCTTAACTTTCTAATAAACCCCATAAATGTTGATGAAGTTTTTCTGAGTTTTTCTGACCATTGTATTGGATTATCAAACCCAGGAGAGAAGTAGAGAGTGCCAAGGGAGGGATGACTGGTGTCAGAATTGATGGAAAGGTTGAAAGGTGGAAACATATAATCAGACTTAGGCTGATGCTGTTTCTTTTGATTCTTTCTCCCCCTTGCAGAGTGAGAGGATGCTAGATGCCACCCCCATGCCATGATTACACTAGGGTTCACATGATTCATTAATCTTCTGGACTAATTGTTTCCTTGTGCCTTTGATTTTCTTCATTCTTCTTTGCTCCAGATAGGGACAGATCAATAGTTGCACTTTAGTTCTACATCCTTTGGAACATTTCTTGTTACATTGCAGTTGGTTCTGATAGCTTAATCCCTGCATATGATTTTGCCTGGGTAAATTAGTTCAGTTTATTAAGATTTAAAAGAGTACATCATAAAGTGCTGATTCAATCATTTCTTGCCCATGCTTCCTTTAAAAAAATCTCAGCATGTTAGTGTGGTGTAGTGAATTATATAATGTCTCTTCTAACCATAGTCTGTAACTACCACCAAACAGTGTTTCTGCCCTGCTCGGTAAGAAGTAGGTGGGAGAATATACTGGTAGGATAACATTGGATATTAACAGAGTTAATTGTAACTGCAAACGTGGAACTCTTTCTCATATGTTTTACTTTATTTCTTTTTTTGTCCTTTTACGTTTTTATTGTGAATTGAGTGGAAATTTACAGGGCAGTTTTACATTCAACAAATCATATACTTTGATTCACTATAATGGTTATAATCCCCTCCATGTACCATCAATTAGCAGTATTTCTGTTCATGTTAGCTTTTTTTTTTAACACTCAGGCCGTATATGTAGTTGTTGTTGTTGTGAAGTGCTGTCGAGTTGATTCCGACTCATAGTGACCTTGTATAGGGTTTCCGAGGAGCGGCTGGTGAGCTTGAACCACCAACCTTACAGTTCAAACAAATTTGCAGTCTGGTGCAATAACCCACAGCACCACACCAGGACTCCATATATGTAGTCGTTGTTGTTAAGTGCTGTCAAGTCGGTTCCGACCCACAGAGACCCTGAGCAGGGTTTCCGAGGCTGTAAATCTTTACGGGAGCAGAAAGCCTCATCTTCTCCCACGGAGCAGCTGGTAGTTTCAAACTGCTGACCTTGTGGTTCGCAGCCCAATTCGTAACTACTATGCTACCAGAGCTCCTTTATATATGTAGTAGCCATATAATAATTTAAACTACCAAAGGACACATTCTGCAAGTCTACCTCCTGGCTGCCAGCTGTCAGTGCCTCTCTTTCCAAGAATCTAGAGTCCTCAGCTGTTCCCTCTCTCCATGTTCCCATCTCTGCCTCCATCTCTAGTGTCGCTGCTTCTCTGGATAAGGTCCCGCATTCCGCTTGTGCTCTTCTCCGTTGATTGTCCTAGAGTTCTCTGTTCCTGGACTGTAAGATTAACTACTCCCCTCTTTTTGTTACAAAACTTTACCTTTACAGTCGTGACAGTTGCAATTAGTCATGACATCAATTACTCACTATTGAATCATTAGAATCTTACTACCATCTCTTTTTACCAGACCCATCTAGACAAGATGAAAACTACTCAGTGGGGACTCCATCTTCCCCCACACACTCTGAAACTAAACTCCCTCTTGAAACCTTGTAAGCCAGTCACTTTAAGCCTTTATCACCCCCTCCTTTTAGGTAGCCATTGTCTAAGTTGCCCATCTCTATTTACCCTATATACAGAGGGGATAGCATTGATACTTGATGTGAAGACTCTTTCCCTCTCTGTTGGTATTTTGAGCTACTACCTCCGTGAGTATGGGTCAAGTTCATCAAATTGTAGCAATTTACCCTCGTTTCTTTTACCAAAAACCTTTTTTTTTTTTTATGTTTCTCTAGTCGAGTTCTGATTATCAAGTCATTGAGGCTAGGTCAAATGGGTACTATCTGCAAGCTTGGGTGTTCTTGTGCATCTCCCCTCACATCGTATCAGCTGGATGCTTCACTCTCAGCTCTAGCCTTCTGTGACTGTGTCCTTGTCTGTGGGCTCGGGTGTTCCCAGGTCTCACCACACTTTGGACCAACCAGCCTTTCCTCTTCTCTCTCTCATCTTCAGGTCAATGGGAGTCTATGGAACGTGGTTGAACTCAGCCCCTGTCTTCATTGCTGCCTTTCTCCCTCTTCCACTAGCCAATAGACCAGTGTGGTTGTCAGCAAGCTTATATGCCTGCTCATGTGTTCCCTTTGAGTTTTAGTCTTAGAGGGGGGTTTGTTCTGAAGGGATTTGATTGCTTGCCTTGTTGGCTTCCCAGTGAACAACTCACTTATTCTTGTAGTAGCCATTCATACTGCCATTTTTGTTTTCGTTTTTTCCTAATGATCTTTCTTTGAAGATGTATCTTTTGTTGCTCTAGCTGTTCTAGGCTGGTCTGTTTGTCCTTTCTGGTGGGAATGCCCCACCCCAGAAGGTTCTGGTTGGAGCTCAGGATTCCACCTAAGGTCCTATATACTACAAAGACTCCGCAAGAGGCCTATTTCACTAGTCAAGTTTAGAACCCCTTTTAGGTATTCCAATTAGTTATATGCTGAAGATTGGCTTACAAACTTTCTGTAATCATGTTTCCCAACATTCAAATTTGGAACTCCCAAATTCAAATTTGGGTTTAAAATGAGCTATCTCAGAAGCAAGAGGGGAGATATCACTACCATCAAAGCTGCAGAGCCAGAAGTGGAATGCATCCTTTGGACCTGTAGATCCCTGGACATTGAACCTCCTTGAATCAGGGACAGAAAGCTGTGACACTGAAGGAGTAGCTGAGGAGCAAAACCAAGAACCAAAGCATAAGGCAGCAGTCAGCTTCCCAGTCCACAAAACAAGTAAGTTAAGTGACTTTGCTTGTAGAGGGCTGCCTTCAGGCACTTAGTGGGGAAATTAGGCCTTCTGCACCACGAATCTAAAGCCAAGTTCCTTTAGGCTGTGGCTTGTGGAGCAGTGTGTCTTGTGGGTATTTATCAGCAGCTGAATGCAACAACTGTGCTCTGAGCATTGGCTGATCCTGTATTGCAGCCCATTAACTTCCTTAATAAACTCCATAACTCTGACTATGGTATCTGAGTTCTGTGTGGCCATTGCCAGGGATGATAGAACCTAATAGAGTAGAGAGGGCTATGGGAAGAATGGTTGGTGCTTCATATTTTCACAGTTAGTAATAGACCATATGGACTTCTAGTGGGGCTCTGTAGGGTCAGCACTGGACTGAGAACCACAAGGTTGGTGGTTTAAATTTACCAGCTGCTCCTCAGAAACCCTATACAGGGTAGCTGACTCAGTGGCATTGAACAACCACAACCCAGTCATTTAAGATTGCTGTGAGTCAGAATGACTTAACGGCATTTAACAACAACAACCTGGTCATTTGGTAGAAATTACAAAGATGATGGTTAGAAGGGCCAAATAATTCACTGCATCACACCCAACCTTCACAACCTTAAGACCAGAACAACTAGAAGGTGCCCAACACCACTGCTGATCATTCTGAAAGGGATCACAAGTAGAGATCTTGGATCGAGTGGGAGGAAAATGTGGAACAGAACTCAAAATTATTTAAAAAAAAAAAAAAGTCCAGACTTACTGGTCTGATAAAGACTTCTAGAATTCTCAAGACTGTGATTCTTTGATACACTTGAAGCCCCAAAATGACTCACCTCCATGGCTCAACTGTCAAATGATAGGCCTGTAAGGTGAGCAATAATACCAGGGAGAAATGTCCTCCTTACAGTAGTCAATCATATGAGATCAAAAGGGTAGCATTTGCCTAGAAATAAAGCTCAGAAGACAGGAAAGGATAGGAAAAAAGGACAAATGGAAGCACAGGGAGGAAATGAGAAGAGTGTTGTTACATTGTGGGGATTGCAATCATTGTCACAAAACAAAATGTGAGTATTAATTGTTAAGTGAAAAACCAGTTTGCTCGGTAAACTTTCAAACAAATCACAGTATGAAGTCTTTTCTTAAAAGATTGTAGGAATTTTTTTTCCCCTTAAATCTTAGATTTGGAAGGGTATCTATCACAAGAGACCTATCCCAGCCTCATTTATTCTCAAGAATGCTCCTGGGACTGGATATTCCACTAGACTCCATGGAGATTTGTGTGGGGTTGGACATTCCTTGGTAACCAAGTAGCTTTATATTTCTATCTCATATATTTGGGTTTTGCATTTGTACAGTACAATAAATGATGTATGTGTGTATTTTAAACCATGGAGTGTCCTCCTGTTCTGCTAGAATGACACTCCCTCTTGGTATAAGTACAGGTTCTGCATGTCCACAGTTAAATATTCTGGAATTTCCATTCTTCATAGTATTATCCATAGTTTGTTATGATCCATACAGTCAAATGCTTTTGCATAGTCAATAAATCATAAGATGGGTCTTTCAGCCAAGCTTCATCTGATGTTAGTAATGATATCCCTATTTCTACATCCTCTTCTGAATCTGGCTTAAATTTCTGGAAGCTCCCAATTAATTTACTGCTGCATCCATTTTAAAATTATCTTCAGAAAAGTTTAACTTATGTGTGATATTAATGATGTTGTTGGTAAGTGCCATCGAGTCAGTTCCGACCCATA
>NW_006408560.1:21836882-21839272 GCF_000296735.1 Chrysochloris asiatica
CCGACACTACAGTTCAAATGACTTTGCAGTCTGATGCATTAGCCCACAGCGCCACAGATAGCATATGATAATTTAAGTATTCTTTAGGGTCACCTTTTTTGGAATGGGCATAAATATGGATCTCTTCCAGTCAGTTAGCCAGGTAGTTAGCTGTCTTCTAAATTTCTTGACATAGACTAGTGTATACTTGTAGTGCTGCATCAGTTTGTTGGTATTCCGTCAATTACTGGCCTCTTGTGTTTTGCTAACCCCTTCCTTTAATACCATTGGTTCTTGGTCATATGTTTCCTTCTTAAATGACTGATCATCAACTAATTCTTTCTGGTAAAGTGATTCTGTATATTCCTTCCATTGACTTTTTAAAAAATGTTTTATTGTAAATTATGTGATACTTACTTTACATAGGAGAACGTTAGTTTTATATTCATCCTATTGTATATCGTTTCATTGCCATGGTTACAGTCCCCTCCATGCATCATCAACCAACCAAAGTGTATACCCTACAAGCCTGCCCCACAGGTCATCAGCACACAGCCCCTCTCCCTTGCTGGGTCTAAAGTCCCCAGCTACTCCATCCTTCCATGTCATCGTCTCTGCCTCCATCTCTGGCGTCGCTGCTTCTCTGAGTAGGGTCCCGCTCTCCGCTTTTCTCCCTTGATGGTCCCAGGGACCTCTGCTCCTAGACTGCAAAGTTATAATCACTCTCCTCCTTGCTACAAAATGTCCACCTTTACATTTCCAACCCTCACAATCAGTCCTGATAACAATTATTCACTATTGTATCACAAGAGACCTATCTGCATTTCCTTTCACCAGCCCCGCCTAGACAGATTGGATACTACTCAGTGGAGAGTCTACCTTCCTCCATGCCATCTGGATCTAGGTTCCCTCTTGAAAGCTTGTAAGCCAGTCACTTCTTGCCTTTGTAGCCCCCACAGTATGGGTAGCCAGTGTCCGAGTTGCCCATCCCTGTTTACTCTGTATATGGAGGGGTGGGAATGATCCTTGTTGTAAAGATTTGTTCTCTCTTTTGAGCTACTGTATGCATAGGTGTAGGTCAAGTTCATCAAATTGTATCAGATTAGTCTTCTAGTTGAGCTCTGATCCTCCAGTCATTGAAGCCAGGTCAAGTGGGTATTAATTTGTAAGTGTGGGTGTTCTTGTGCATCTACCCTCACATCTTTTCAGCTGGATGCTTTACTCTCCACTCTAGTCCTCTGTGGCTGTGTCACTGACTCTGGGCCCAAGAATCTCCAGGTCTTGACAAACTGCTGGGCAACCAGGTCTCCATCTGGGTACACAGGAGTCTATTGAACGTGGTAGGGCTTAGCTCACAGCTTCATTGCTGTTTTTCCCTTACTTCCCCTTATAGGTGACAAACATGGTCACCAATCAGAGTGTGTATTCCCATTGAGTCTTAGTCTTGGAAGGGGGTTTGCTCTCAGAGGACCCAACCACTTGCTTTGATGTCTCCAGGGAGAGCAACTTGCTTGTTCTTGTAGTAATCAGTTGGTCTGCCTATATTGTTTTGTATTTTTCCTGTCGGTCTTTCTTTCAAGAAGTATCTTCTGTTCTTCTAGGCTGGTCTGCCCGTCAAGTGGAAATTTCCCACCTCTGAAGATTCTGGATGCTATTCAGGATTCTACCTATAGTCTTATGTAATGCAGAGGCTCCACAGGAAGCCTCCTTCACTGGGCACGTTGTAGCCCCATTTTAGGTATACCAATCAGTTGTAGGCAGAAGAAGGAATTACATGCTTACTATGGTGATATTTCTGGCTATTTCTTTCACTCCCCTCCAGTGTCTATTTTATAATGGTATGCAAGGGAAACCAATATTCAAAAGATAGCCAGGCATTTTAACATTATTTCCCCGCTTTTGCCCATTCCAATCATGTCTCAATCCCTGTATCCCAGAGCCCTGTTGTTCCAAGGTTGTGTATAAATCATTCTTTACCTCTGTTCCACTTAGACCATGCAAACCTGCCTAATTGTTCTCCCATCCGCTTTGTTCTTCCATTCCTTCCCCACTTCTTGTATATTGCCCACCTCCCCAGCACCCATACTATCCTGTGTCTATTCCCTGCCCTGTGCTCCACCTTGCCCTCCCTCCCCGCCCCACCCCCCACATCCCAGAAACCAGCAAAGAATCCCTGCCCCCCCTTTAGTATGGGTTCTTTTTCTTAGTCTTTTACAGTAGTGGGCCTATGCAGTATTCCTCTTTTTGTGACTGACTAATTTCACTCAACATAATATCCTCAAGGTTCATCCATGTTATGCGGTGGCTTGCAGCTTTCTTGTTATTCTTCAAGGTAGCATAATATTCCATTGTGTGTATGTACCACAGTTTGTTTATCCATTCTTCAGTTGATGGGCACTTAGGCTGTCTCC
>NW_006408560.1:21853401-21854705 GCF_000296735.1 Chrysochloris asiatica
TTCCTCTGCAATATTTTTGTGAATGACCATTTTGTTTTTGCTTGAGCATCTTCAGTGACATTGAACTCAATGCCATTTTTAATTTGGGAATTTTTGTTATCCTCTTTTTATTGAGTTCACTGCAACCTGTGTCTTCTATCCATTTGCCATACTTCTATCTTTTTTCTGACATTTTTTTTTTAAGTTTTTATTGTGAATTGAGTGATAGTCTACATGGGAGAACATCAGCTTTACATTCATCCTATTGCACTTCACTTCATTGCAATGATTACAATCCTCTCTGTGCATCATCATTCAACAGCATTTGCTTTCAATCCTTCTGTAGTTTGTTTTGTTTTTTTGATGTATAACGAAGAACTCAGGAATATATACATAGCCCCTCTCCCTCCTTGAGTCTAAAGTCCCCAGATGCTCCATCTCTCCACGACGTCATCTCTGCCTCCATCTCTGGCATGACTGAATCTCTGGATAGGGTCCTGCACTCCACTTTTCTTCCTTGATGGTCCCAGGGTCCTCTGCTTTCTACTGCAAGATCAAATCTCCCTAAGTTTTGTTACAAAACTGACATGTCTTTAGATATAAAAGGACATTCTTTCTTATCTCCCTCATCTAAGTCTTCTTATTTTCAAAGCTAATTATCCTCAGTTCTTTTAGTTTTTTCAGTTTTCTTTCTTTATTCTAGACATATTCCAGTTTACCAAAGGTTTCCAAAGCACAGAATACAATATTCTCAAGTGTAGTTTAAGCAGCATAGAAAGAAAAGATAACATCCTTATTTTAAAGAAAACATTTTTTATGATATAGTTTAAAATGACATTTATTTTTTCTGAGGACCATCTTTATTTTTTTTGTTGTGTTGATATAGAAAAAAAGTTGTCTTTAAAAAACAAACAAAACAAAACATAAGATTTATTTTTACCATAGTAGAGATTTCCTACTCCCCTAAAGATTTATAGCCTCATATACATATGGGTCACTGTAAGTTGGAACCTCCTTGATGACACTTAACAATAACAACAACAACAACAACAAATATGTGTATATAGGTTAAAGAATTAGATAGCTTATGCTAAAAGAGAGCAGTTTTCCTCCACTGGTTATTATTTTCTAGAAGTAATTAATCATTTAGAGCTACTTTAGCTGTTCCTTTTGGAGTAAGACTCATTAACAACCTAGGATGTGCAGATGATACAACCTTGCATGCTGAAAGCAAAGAGGACTTAAAATACTTACTGATGAGGATCAAAGACCACAGCCTTCTGTGTGGATTGCATCTCAATGTAAAGAAAGCAAAAATGCTCACC
>NW_006408560.1:21855940-21857030 GCF_000296735.1 Chrysochloris asiatica
ATATTATTAACTACTCCCCCCTTTTTGTTACAAAACTTCTGCCTTTACAGTTGTGACAGTTGCAATTAGTCATGATAACGATTACTCACTACTGAATCATAAGAATCTTATCCCCATCTCTTTTTACCAGACCCATCTAGACAAGATGAAAACTATTCAGTGGAGATTTTACCTTACCTGGCACACTCTTTAATTCCCTTTTGAAAACTTGTAAGCCAGTCACTTCATGCCTTTATCACCCCCTCATTTTAGGTAGCCAGTGTCTTAAGTTGCCTGTCCCTATCTATCCTATACACAGAGGGGATAGGATTGATACTTGATGTAAAGACTCCTTCCCTATAAGTTGGTATTTTGAGCTACTACATTCATAAGTATAGGTCAAGTTCATCAAATTGTAGCAATTTACACTTGTTTCCTTTATCAAAATTGTTTTTTTTTTTTATCTTCCTCTAGTTGAGTTCTGATCATTCAGCCTATATTTTTGTCTGTTAACTCTTTTTTCTTAGATATTGTCCTCCTGACCTAATTCTGCAGTTGATTGTTTTATCCTTATTTTTTATCTCTTTGCATTGTAATTTACTTTCTGGGAAAGTTCATCAAGTTTCTTTTTCAATTCTATTGATTCTTTTGATTAATTTTCAAAAGTTCTTTCTTATTCTCTGAATTTTCCTCTATTGTAACATCCTGGTCAGTTTTCATGTATACAGTACTCTCTCATCTCTCTCTGATTCTAGTTATGTGTATCAGCTTGTTTTTCTTTGAATGTTTTCCTCCTGTTTAGTTTGGTTTTGTTTGACAATGTTAGAGGCTTTCATAAAATGTTTAATGAACCTGGGTTCATATATATATATTGTTGTTAGGTGCCATCAAGTTGGTACCGATCCATAGCGACCTTATGTACAGCAGAACGAAACACTGCCTGATCCTGGGCCAGCCTCACTATTGTCGCCACGCTTGAGCCCATTGATGCTACTGCCACTTGGCCAATCCATCTCGTTGGGGGTCTTCGTCTTTTTCTCTGACCCTCCACCTTACCAAATATGATATCCTTCTCCAGTGACTGGTGGTCCCTCCTGACAGTATGTCCAAA
>NW_006408560.1:21859405-21862088 GCF_000296735.1 Chrysochloris asiatica
TATATATATATATTTATATGTTTATGTATATTTGTATATATATATATGGGATCCTGGTGTGGCACTGTGGGTTAAAGCACTGGATTCTAATAGTCAATTTGAACCACAAGGTCGGCAGCTCAAACCTACCAGCTGCCCTTCGGAAACCTTATATAGGAACTCTATGAGTCGGAACCAATGTGATAGCACTTACTTAACAACAACAGCATATATGAGGGGGCTTCAAAATTTCATGGATAAATTCCATTATCTTTTAATTCTACCTACAGACTTTTTAAAGCTCCTTTGTATTGTTTATGTGTGTGTGTTGGGAGAAGCTATGTTGGAGATCATACAGTTTCACCCATGTGATTTAAGGGAAATGGTAAAAACTCACCTGATAAGTGGAAACATTCTGGAAGATCAGTGTGAGACTGGAAATAATGCTGTGGCTGTTTTTGAAAAATAAAATCTCTCCTATCTACTCCATATAAAGCTAAATCCAGGGTGTATTTGTTGTTTTTTTAACTGTTCCATGCCTTATCCATTTTTTAAAATTAGGGTAACATTTTATCTCAGCAGTCCTCATACCATTCCTATTTTTCATTTCAGTATTCCTGAAGGATTACCAGAATGGTACTTTTATTTCATCTGTAAGCTATTTCAGTTACTGGATTTCATTAATCTGAAGCAGGAGCCCTAAGTACATTTGGAAATTACAATTTCCTCACTTCTGTAGTGTTTCAGTTCATGAAAAATCTTTATTTATTTATTTTTTAATCTGATAATCATTCTCTTTGACAAATAAAGTAGTTGAGCAATCTGCTTCACACTCTGTGTCAGCCATTAGCATGGAATTGTCTATTCCTCGTGGGAGACTTTCTCATGTTAAATACAATTTTTAAAGGCCTTTATTGTTCTTGACATTTTTTTGCCCCAGCTCACTCTGGGTTTTAGTTTGATTCCTCTGATCAATTTATGCCATTGTTCTCTACTTATTCTTGACTATGTAGCTCTTCTTTCACCTTTTATATTTATAATGTTAAATCTTGGTTTATTAGAATGGTATCTAACCTTTGTGTTGTATTTTCATTTATTTAGCTGTTACTCCTTTCTTACTTACTGTGATCATTTTCAATATGTGCTTAGCATTTGTTTTTGAGATTGTTTCAACTTCCTTGAGTTTCTTCCCCTTAGAGTAATGAGTATGTGGTCTGATTATGCTCAGCATTCTCTGTGTGAGCTGACATTCCGGATGAATGTTAACTTTCTCCAAAGAAGAGTGTATTTTCCATTTCCTAACAAATCTCCCCTTTTTTTGTTCCTATCTGTTTTTTGTTAAATTTCTGTCTCTTTTTTCTTTTTTTGTGTGAAGAATTTATTATAGTCTGAGTGAAAGTTTACAGAACAAACAAATGAGTTTCCCATTCATCAATCTATATACATTATGTTTCATGACATTAGTTGCAGTCCCCTAAGTCTAACAGCACTCTTCCCACTTCTTCCCTGGATTTCCTGTTTCCATTCTCCCATCTTTCATGCCCTTTCATGCCTTTTGAACTCTGTTTTTGGGCAAATGCTGTCCTTCTCCTCTCATATGGTTGATTGTTCTCAGGATCATGTTCCTCATGGGTATTGTAGTTCACTTTATAGACCTGTCTGTTGTTTGACTTAAAGACAATCTCCAATAGTGTGTTCAATTACAGGTTTGAAGGGTGTATAAAGGACCATAGTCTCAGAAGTTCCACCAGTCTCTATCAGACCAATAAGTTTGGTCTTACTTATGAACTAATTCCTTCTTGAGCATGAGAACTAGGTCCAGAATAATAGAGTTGATGGTCCTTGTATGAAAAGGCATTGAAAATTGATTTAAATAGAACATGGTTTGAAAAGGGGGTTTGATGACAAAGTATTTTAAAACTACTGGGGATTAAGAAATGTGTAGTAAATTCAGCAAAATTGAATTGAAAAATTTGGGATAGGAAACAAATGATATACCTAGTTTGGGTATTAGGGGCACTGGTAGCATAGTGGTTATGAGTTGGGCTGCTAACCTCAAGGTCTGCAGTTTGAAACTACCAGCAGTTCCATGGGAGAAAGATAAGGCTTTCTGCTCTTGTAAAGAGATACAGCCTCGGAAACCCTATACAGGGTTGCTGAGTTGGAATCGACTTCACAGCACATTGCCACCACCAGTAAGGGGAAGTTAAAAGTTGACCATATGCAAAAGGACTTCAAGAGTTTGTGGTGAAAAATGCAATTGAAAGATAAGAAATTTTTTTCACCAACTTTTTAAAGCCCCTTTGTATTATATGAAACAGTGGATACATAAAATTTACTTAGATTTTCTATTACTTCACTGTTATAACTAGAAAAATCCAGGTTGTTGTATTTCAGTAAATATATTGTTTGTTTTTGGTGGTGTTATGTGCTGTGGAGTCGGTTCCAACTCATAGCGACCCTGTGTAGGGTTTCCGAGGCTGTAAATCTTTACGAGAGCAGAAAGCCTCATCTTTCTCCAGCGGAACAGCTTTTAGTTTCGAACTGCTAACCATGAGATTAGCAGCCCAATTCATAACCACTGCGCTACCAGAGCTCCTTGTTGCTGTTGTTGTTAGGTGCCATCGAGTTGGTAACGACTCATAGCGACCTTATGCATAACAGAATGAAACACTGCCCAATCCTGGGCCAACCTTACTATTGT
>NW_006408560.1:21862284-21865090 GCF_000296735.1 Chrysochloris asiatica
GCACTTCTTCCAACACAGATCTGTTTGTTCTTTTGGCAGCCCATGGCACTGTCAATATTCTCCTCCAATACCATAACTCAAATGCATCAGTTCTTCTATGGTCTTCCATATTTACTGTAAACTTTCACATGCATATGAGGTTATTGAAAATACGATGGCTTGGGTCAGGTTCACTTTAGTCTTCAAGCTGACATCTTTACTCTTCACCACTTTAAAAAGGTCTTGTGCAGCAGATTTGCCTAATGCAGTACGTCATTGGATTTCTTGACTGCTGCTTCCATGAATTTTGATAGTTAATCCAAGAAGAATGAAGTCCTTGACAACTTCAGTCTTTTCTCAGTTGATAAGAATGTAGTTTATTGGTCCAGTGGTGAGAATTTTTGTTTTCTTTACATTGCGATGCAATCCATACTGAAGCCTGTGCTCTTTGATCTTCATCAGTAAATGTTTTAAGTCTTCTTCACTTTCAGCAAGCAAGGTTGTATCATCTGCATATTGCAGGTTGTTAATGAGTCTTCCTCCAATCCCAATGCCATGTTTTTCTTTATATAACCCAGCTTCTCGGATTATTTGCTCAGCATACATGTTGAATAAGTGTGGTAAATGAATACAAAGCCTGTTGCACACCTATCTTAATTTTAAACCATTCCGTTTAAACTGCCTCTTTGACCATGTACAGATTCCTCATGAGCACAGTTAAGTGCTCAGGAATACTCATACTTCACAATGTTGTCCATAGCTTGTCATGGTCCACACAATCGAAAGCCTTTGTGTAGTCAATAAAGCACAGGGAAACATCTTTCTGATATTCTCTGCTTTCAGCCAAGATCCATTGGACATCAGCAATGATATCCCTCATTCTAGGGCCTCTTCTGAATCCGCCTTGAACCTCTGGAAGTTTTCTGAGCTCCTTACTCAACTTTAATTGATAGTTTTGATCCATGTTGTTTTTACCTTATACTGTCTGAAAGAGTTTGAGTTACAAGTCAGTTCTTCTTTTCAACTTTTTCAGTGATGCAGTCTAGTAAAGGGGAGAGAGCCTTCTTAAATAAATCAGTTTAAAGTTAGAAAACAAAAACTAGGGTGCTTTTGTTATTTATTTATTTATTTTTAAATCATGACTATATCAGAAGTATTCTATTTGCCAATATGGAGTCTTTATTCTGGTGTTATTTTTTTAAGTTGCTTTTTTAATTGTCTGTATGTTTCTTTGCAGTTGGTCTCTTCCCATGGCGATGTCTATTTGCCACCGTGGCTCTGGTGTTGCCTTAAGTGCAGGTATGTATGTGTTTCTATACATACACACACTTTTTTTTAAAGGAATTTTGATTTTTCTGTAGCTTTTGTAACTGCCTCCTTTGTAACACAACACTTAATTTAGAATCCATATGGTGCATTCATTTCTTTAACAATCATGAATTCCTACTATGCTCAGGTACTTTTCTTAGCAAAATTTAAAATCATCCCTAGTATTTTTCTTAGCAGAATTTAAAATCATCCCTAGTACATCTTGCTGTTTATTGAAATTACAGAAACCACAAATAGAAATGTCATGTAGAAAAAGTGGTTCACTATTGACCAAACACAATCCAGGATCTGTCATCAATCTTATTCTTCCAGAAACTCAGTTTTAGCACCCATTTTTTGACACCCAGAATTGACCAGGCTCAAACGATAAACTTATTAATCAATCTCTTGGTTTACAAACCAGAATGTCAGTTTACATAATCTTGATTTATGAACCAGAATGTCAGTTTATTATTTTGTATGATAAAACATCGGAGTCCTGGTGTGGTGCTGTTGTTATGTGCCATTGAGTCGGTACTGACTCATAGTGACATTATGCACAACAGAACGAAACACTGCCTGATCTTGGACCAACCTCATTACTGTTGATATGCTTGAGTCCATCAATGCTGCCACTTGGCCAATTCATCTTGCTGGGGGGGTGCTCTTCCTCTTTTTCTCTGACCCTCCACCTTACCAAACATGATACCTTCTCCAGTGACTGGGCCCTCCTGATAATATATCTAAAATATGCGAGACGAAGTTTGGCCATCTTGGCCTCCAAGGAGCACTCTGGCTGCCTTCTTCCAAAACAGATCTGTTGGTTCTTTTGGCAGTCCATGGCACTTTCAATATTCTCCTCCAACACCATAACTCAAAAGCATTAATTTTTCTACGGTCTTCCTTATTCACTGTCCAACTTTCGCATGTATATGAGGTTATTGAAAATACCATGGCTTGGGTCAGGCTCACCTTAGTCCTCAAGCTGACATCTTTGCTCTTCAACACTTTAAAAAGGTCTTGTGCAGCATATTTGCTTATTGCAATACGTCATTTGATTTCTTGACACTACTCCTGTGAATGTTGATAGTTGATCCAAGAAGAATGAAGTCCTCGACAACTTCAGTCTTTTCTCCGTTGATAAGAACATTGCTTATTGGTCCATGATGGTGTGGTGCTGTAGGATAAGCTAATTACAAGGTCAGCGATCAAACTCATCAGGTACTCCTTGGAAATTCTGTACAGAGCCATTGTGAGTCAGAACCTCTATATTAGGAACAGGCCATCCCCCCAAGGAAACATCCGTTCAGTTGATTGGCTATTTATAGCTAATGATTATAATGTTAGCTATGCCTATATTAGATTTTACCATGGGGATAACCTCATCTCAACTGCCAAACCACTGGGAATCATGACTGAGTTAAGTTTACCCAAAACCTTAAATATCATGGTCCACTTCTTGTCACCTTGGCACCTATAAACTATATGCATAATCTCTAAATACAACACCACACTAGAA
>NW_006408560.1:21866730-21879751 GCF_000296735.1 Chrysochloris asiatica
GATGCAACTAAAATGCATAGACCCGAAACCACGCTGGCCCCATTTACATTTTATATTTCACAAATGAACAAATAAAGCAAAAATATTTGGTGCACACATACAAAAGAAAACAAGAAATGTGTATTAATTTAAATGTCCAAAGAGCATATTATGCAACCCAGCCTCCTGCCCATAGACACACAGCATTACTCAGTCCCTGGTTCTAGAGCCCACAGCTGCTCTGTCTTTCCATTCTTCTGTCTATGCTATTGCCTCTGCAATCACCACTTTACTAGGTAGGGATCTCATGCTCCACTCATGGTCTTCCTTCTTGATGGTCCAGGAATCATCTGTTCCTGCTTCTGAGATGGCTCCTTTTAAACACAGCTAGAAGTTGAAACTAACCAATTCCAGCCTTAGAGTGTACAGTTTTGAAAATAACAATGAATACTTCTAAAAATTACTCAACAGTTGATTCATGAAATTCTGTCAACATCATCCCCACCTCCTTTCACCAGAGACCCATCTGGAAAAAGAGGAAAACTAATCAGTGGGAATTCTCCCTTATCCCCCTCATTTTGAGACTAAGTACATCCATGAAAGCTTGTAAACCAGCCACTTCATGTATTTATAGCCCCCAACTTTGGATAATCAGTTTTTAAATTGCCCATCCCAGTATTCTGAGGACACAAGCATGCTTCTTGTTCTGAAGAATCTTCCATTCTAGTTGGAATTTTGAACAGCTGCATCCATAAACAAAAGTTCAAATCATCAATTTATACTTGCTCACAGTATCACATCTTTCTCTTCATCTAGTTGGGTTTTGGTCAATCACAAAAATATTGTATGAGATCAAAATTGTAAAAAGTTAAGCAATTTTTTTT
This sequence comes from Chrysochloris asiatica, assembly GCF_000296735.1. Taxonomy (NCBI): domain Eukaryota; kingdom Metazoa; phylum Chordata; class Mammalia; order Afrosoricida; family Chrysochloridae; genus Chrysochloris; species Chrysochloris asiatica. The sequence goes on from NW_006408560.1 coordinate 21,867,594, forward strand.
TTTTTAATAAAAGAAACCATCTACCAGCAGGAAAAAGCAAAAACAAAAGTGGTAGTTTGATTGGCTACTACAAGAACAAGCAAGTTGTTCTCTAGGGAGCCATTGAAGCAAGCAATCAAGTCTCTTCCAGACCAATTCCCCTCCATGACTGAAACTCAAAGGGAAAACATGAGCAGGCATGTAAGCTTGCTGGCAACCACGTTGGTCTCCTTGTCAGTAGAAGACGGGGAAGGGCAACAACAAAATATGGGCCGAGTTCGACTACATTCTATAGACTCTCATCAACCTGGAGATGAGAGAGTAAAGAGGAAGGGTTGGTTGGTTGGAAGTGTGGTGAGACCTGTGGACTCCTGAGTCCATGGACAAGGATGTAGCCACAGAGGGCTGGAGTTGAGAGTGAAGTACCCAGCTGATGTGAAGTGACGGGAGACGCACAAGAATGCCCATACTTGCAGATAGTACCCATTCGACTTGGCTTCTATGGCTTGATGATCAGAACTCAACCAGAGGAAGATAAAAGGAAAAAAACAAAACAAAAAAAAAATTTTTTTTTTTTTGATAAAAGAAACAAGTGTAAATTGCTACAGTTTGATGAACTTGACCTACACTTATGGATGTAGTAAGTGGCTCAAAATACCAACTGAGAGGGAAGGAGTCTTCACATCCAAGATCAATCCTATCCCCTCTGTATACAGGGCTGATAGAGATGGTCAACTTAGACATTGGCTACCTAAAATGGGAGGGGCTATAAAGGCATGAAGTGACTGGCTTACAAGTTTTCAAGAGGGAGTTTAGTTTTAGAGTGTAAGGGAGAAGGTAGAATCCCCACTGAATAGTTTTCATCTTGTCTAGATAGGTTTGGCGAAACGACATGGGGATAAGATTCTTTTGATTCAGTAGCGAGTAATTGAATCATGACTAATTGCTACTCACAACTGTAAAGGTAGAAGTTTTGTAACAAAAAAAGGGGAGTAGTTAATCTTACAGTCCAGGAACAGAGAACCCTAGGACCAGCAAAGGAGAAGAGCACAAGCGGAATGTGGGACCCTGGAGAAGCAGCAACACCAGGATGGAGCCAGAGATGAGAGCATGGAGAGAGAGCAGCTGAGGATTCTAGTCATGTAAAGAGAAAGGCTGTGTTGTGGCAGCCAGGTGCTTGTGGCCAGGAAACAGGTTTGCAGAATGTGTCCTTTGGTTGTTTAAATGATTATATATTCCTGAGTGTTTTTGTGTACATCGCCCCCCCCCCCAAAAAAAAAAAAAAAAAAAGCAAAACAGAGGCAATAGAAGCAAATACTGTTGAATGATGATGCACAGAGGAGATTGTAATCATTGCAATGAAATGATGAGTGTAAAACTGATGTTCACCCATGTAAACTAACCACTCAATTCAAAATAAAAACTTTAAAAAAGAAAAGAAACAATCTGTGATGGTTGGGGCAAGCAGTAAGGGGAAATTATTTAGGAGTTAGAGCATAGATCCATGTTACCATAGATGACAGGGCGGGCAATATACAACAAGAGGGAGGTTAGCAGAGGAAAGATGAAGGTAGTGGGAAACAGAGGAAAGAATGCAATAGTTTAATGGATAGAGATAAATACTGTTAACCATTGGTACATAGAGGGGATTGCAGTCACTGTAATAAAGCAAAGTATATCATTTGTTAAAAGTGAAACTGATCATCTGCTCTGTAAACTTTCACCCAATTCACAGTAAAAGGCATTGGGGGGCGGGGGGGAACAAGTTTCTGAAAAGTAAAAAAAAAAAACCACAGAGTCACTATCCCAAAAAACTGGTCAATATTGAACCATTTCAAGAATTAGTGTATTAACAAGAAGGAAGAAGTTCAGATCATACCGAAAGCATTGGAGAAAAACAAGGCTCTAAGAATTAGCAGCATACCAATTGAGATGTTCAACAAATGGATGCAAGGCTGAAAGTCGTCGTCTATGCCAAGAAATCTGGAAGACAGCTATCTGAAATAGAGCCATATTTGTACCCATTCCAAAAAAATGATCCAATAGGATGTGGAAATTATCTAATATCATTAATAACACATGCAAATAAAATTTTGCTGAAGGTAATTTTTAAAATGGTTGTAGCTGTACACTGATAGGGAATTGTCAGAAATTCAAACTGGATTTAGAAGAGGACTTGTAATGAGGGATATCGTTACTGATGTCCGATGAATCTTGGCTGAAAGCAGAGAATACCAGAAAGGTGTTGACATGTGTTTTATTGGCTATGCAAAGGCATTTGACTGTGAGAATCATAACAAATTTTGGATAACATTGCAAAGAATGGGAATTCCAGAGTACTTAATTGTGCCCATGTGGAACCTGAATATAGACCAAGAGATGTCTATATACAGAACAAAGGGATATTGTGTGGTTTAAAATTAGGAAAGATGTGTGTCAGGGTTGTTCACCAAGATAATCTGTCTATGCTGAGCAAGTAATCTGAGAAGCTGGACTATATAAAGAAGAATTTGATAGGATGCGACATTTATTAACAGTCTGCAATATGCAGATGATGTTGAAAGCAAATAGGACTTGAAGCACTTACTGATGAACAACAAAGACTACAGCCTTCAGTACAGATTATGTTGTTTGTTGTTAAGTGCTATCAAGTCAGTTCTGAGTCATAGTAACCCTGTATAGAATTTCTGAGGAGCGTCTGGTGAGCCTGAACCACTGACCTTTTCATTCATACTAACTTTGCAGTCAATGCATTAACCCTCAGCGCAATACCAGGACTCCCAGTACGGATTATACCTCAACATAAAAAGCAGCAACAACCACAAATCCTCACAACTGAACCAATTAGCAATACCACCATACGCAGAGAAAAGATTGAAGTTGTCATTTTACTTTGATCCACAATCAATACCCATGGGAAGCAACAGTCAAGAAATCTAGTGAGGAGAGAGGAAATCACTAACTAAATAATAGCATGCATTTATTTGGATGAAAGGAAAATCAATATAGAGTAAGGGGGTAATCAGTACAGTCAATAATCACTAAGGCAAAGGAAGACACAGAGGTAAACAAGAGTTATAAACAACAAAGATAAATACCATTATGCCCCTTTTGTTCATATCTTAAATGAAGGTGGTAAGTATTCAGTTGAGCTGGAAGAGCTGATGTTGGAGGGCTCAGCAGAAGACTGTAAAAATACGCAACAAGATTAACATCAAGATAATAATGTCAATCAGGAGCCACGCCATATGGTACAGTATGTTAAAAGGATTAAATCCATTGAGTAGATCCAACACAGTTTTGGCCACAGCCTTGGGGGCCAAGACCTCATTTTTACTGTTTATGAGTAAAATTAGTGAACACTGGTACTGATGCACAGGCATCCCAGGTAACCAGATGGGCCATAGGCGGATCTGGAAAATAAATCCAATAAGCCTGAGGTGTTCCCACCTCCATACTTAACCTGAACAGTGAGAATGGTCATAAAAAGAGCATGGTTCAAAAGATTGTGAGGTGTAGGCTTATATGGTTTATCTCCCCCTTTTTGTTTTTGTAAGAGAATTTTAAGAGTCCTGTTAGCTCGTTCAATAATGACTTGCCCTTGAGAATCGTATAGGATGCCTATAGTGATGTGGTACATGGAGCAAAAATGAGAAAAGGCCGTACATGTATAAAAGCAGGCCCATTATCAGTTTTAAGGGAGATTGGCTTTCCCATGGCTGTAAAAGCTGCCAAGCAGTGGTGTATGACACATTGGGTACTTTCACCAATTTAGGCAGTAACTAAAACAAAACCAGAAAACATGTCAATAGACACTTGGACCCCTCGTAGATTACCAAATTGAGGCACATGAGTCACATCCATTTGCCACAGTTGGTTAGTTTAAGGCCTCGGGTTTACTCCTGAGGTGGGACATGGAAAGTGGACAATATATGACAGTCATTGTCAAATAATCTCATGAGCTTGCTCTCAAGTCAAGTGAAATTCCTTTTCTAAGGCCGTGACATTTTGATGATAGTGAGCTTGTGACTGACTGAATGGCAAGCTGATACGGAGAAGGTTTCTGAGCAACTTTGGGAGCTATCAATGCATCGAATAAGGAGTTTCCTTGAGCAAGGGGGTCAAGGAGATGAGTATGAGATCGAATGTGGCCAACAAAGCAAGGTCGCTGCCTCCTTCAAATGAGGCTCTACAGACACACGAAAAGATGGGAAAGTTCCTCATTGCCAGTATGTCCTAGGGTGGCTGTTTCAATTTGTTGAACAACTCCAATGAGATATTTACTGTCCAAGAACATATTAAGATAATAATTAGAAAAGTCTTCTAAGGACCATATGATAGCCTGTAACTCAACACGCTGTGCTGAGATAAAATGGTTCAATAAGGTCGTAGTTCGAGCAGTACAAATAGTATCCACCCTTACCAGAACTAGAGCCATCTGTGAATATAACAAGTGCTCCTGTTGAGAATGTATCACTTCAGGAATATGAAAGCAGTGAGACTAATGAAATGGAGTAATTTACTTTTAGTATAATGAATATCCAAAGTTCCTAGAAAATTGGCTAGCGCTGTCTGCCAATCAGGAGAGAATTGCCAGAGCCATCCTTGTCGAGTTTTGTCAAGGGGGGTCACAATAGTATATGGTTCATGGGCCAATAATAGGGCAGTCCTGATTCTGGCCTTAGCAATCATGTAAACCACCAAGGTATGAAAAGGAGTTATAACCTTTTTCTCAGCATTACTCATGTGCAGCCATTCTATTATGCTTTCTTCCTGCCACAGGATACCAGTGGGAGTGTGTGACATTGGAAAAATTAAAACTTGTAGAGGCTTCATGGGATCAACCTTTTGTAACTGAGTCAACTGCAATGAAGATTCCACTTAATTAGAGCTTGTTTAGCCTCAGGAGTTAATACATGAGGAAAGGGCGGTAATGGATCACCTTGTAAAATAGTAAACAGTGGTTGCAGGTCTTGTGTAAGGTGGGTTGTAGCTAATTAATGTCCCCTAATAAATTTTGAAAATCGTTTAATACTTGTGGCCGAATAGTCCTGCCTTCTATAATGCTGCCAAGGTACTGAAAAGGTGATGTTTTTTGTACCTTTTCGGGGGCAATGCACAGTCCTGCTTGCTCCAAAGCTGATTACATATCCCCCAAAAATCAACAGTAATGTAGCCTCCAGAGGGTGGCCCAAGAGAATGTCATCCATATAATGGATAATGTAAGCTTCAGGATACTTGTCTCTTATCAGAGCAATTGCTGAAGCAACAAATTCCTGACACAAGCAAGGACTATTAGCCATACCTTGTGTGGCAAACACTTCTAATAAAATATAAGGCTCCCAACTATTAACATTTGGGACACTGAAGGCAAATATTTTTCTATCATCTGGATGCGAAGGGATAGTAAAGAAGCAATCTTTAAGATCTATAACAATTAACTGATATATAAAGGGAATAGCTGTAGGACTTGGGAGGCTAGGTTGAAGAGATCCCATAATCTCCATGGTCTTATTTACAGCTTTAAGGTCCTGCAGCAGTCACCATTTTCCTGATTTCTTTTTTATAATGAATATAGGTATATTCCAAGGACTGGGAGTGGACTCTATATGTCCTTTGTTCAATTGTTCTTGGACTAGGGCCTTAGCAGAAATTAATTTCTCCTTAGTTAGGGGCCATTGGTTTACCTATACTGGGTCATTAGACAGCCAAGTGATCTTTGCGGCAGTTTTTTGGGTAGGAGAAGCAACCAAGGCCCCTAGGAAAAATCCTGATCGAATGCAAATCCCAAATCTTTCTTACCAGAACAGGACCTAGACTATATGGGTTCATGCCTCCCTTGGAAGGCTTGTTGCATGGCAGTAGCCAATGTCACTCCTTGCACAAAAGAAAGCCCAATTTCAGCACAAAGCCTGATCGTTTCTTGTAAATTAGCCTTCTTCTTGTGAGGCTGAAGGGCCTCCTTACAATACTTATTAGCATTTTCAAAAGCCAATTATTTCACTACCAGCTATCCATCCTGGGAATCGGAGATAGTCTGTCCTACTGCTTGAAACAAGTAAGCTATGAATTCTTGAAAAGCCTTTTCAGAACCTTGTCTGATGCTAGATATGTCCAAAGACCTTTCTCCCTTTGTGGGTAGTTCCTTCAAAACCCTTTGTGCCGCTATATTGATCTACTGATATGTCTGAACAGTAAAACGTAGCTGCTGGGCCATTGCTGCATAATCTCCAATCCCCACTAACATATCCAAGGTGATGGGAATATTACAGTTTCAATTTCTTTCTGTTTGCTTAGTGCTAAGCTCATGCCACCTTGTTTTCCACATAAGATAATCTCCTGGTTAAAGGCAGGCCTTAGATATAGTCTGCCAGTCTGATGGACATAGGGGCTCAATTGCAATTGTGTCTAACAGACCTAAAGTAAAAGGAGCAGTAGGCCCATATATAGAAACTGCTGATTTAAGTTCTTTCAGGGTCTTGAAAGGGATCATCTGATGCTCTCAGAGCATTTGACTTGGGTTCTGAGGATCAGGCCTGTCTAGGACCCGGTAGACTCCTTGTTGAAAACCCATCATATCCTCCCCTGCCAAACTTGCTTCTCTCAAGGCCTTTTGAACTGGAGACAAAGCAGGCAGAGCTCAAGATAACTGCTCCCTCACTTTTGGCATTAAGTCCCTAGGCCAGAGGTAACGTAGCCAGCCGAGAGGCACATATCTCTGATTTTTTTCTCCTGATCTGATTCGGAGCCCTCCACCTCTGGGTCCATTTGTTCCTTTAAAGAACAGTTTGGGGAACAAGTAGAGGTTCCCTGTTCTCCCAGCTCCTCCTTCTGTGGTGCTAATGACTCAGGTGACCATAGCTTTTCACACCTCTGCACTGTCTGCTGAAAATTTTCTGCAAGTTCAGGATGTGAGTTACAGGCCACTCTTTCAGAGTAAGGGTGAGAATCTAAACTATCACACAAGCGTCCAGAGAGAAAAAGTATAAAGTAACTTATCAGGCCCTTCAGCAGTATACCGAGCATGCACTGCTTCCTGACCTTCTTCCACGTATCCATATTTACAGTCCCTTCCTTTGGGAACCAGGGACAGCTATCTTGTACAAAATCTAAAAATTGAGTATTAAAGGTGTTCAGCTTGCTCAATTTTTAGATTTTATACAAGATACCTGGCCTTCAATAGAGCCTTAAACATATCTACAAACAACTGGTGGTCCTTTGACCCTGAAATCCCTATGGTTTTACACCCAGTTGAAACTCCAGTCCACTCTATACCTTATCTGTGCGCACTTGAGCGCCTCCTTGTCTCGGCTTAAGAGTTCCCCTGTACTCAGGCCCCAGGTTGGGCGCCAAACTGCTGTGTCTGATGGCTTTTCTCTGTGACCTGCACAGAGAGATTAAACCCAAGTAGGGGCAAAAGGAGATGAGAAATAAAAGAAAGACACAAGACACATTTGAAAATAGTATAGTTGGGACCAGGTGGGACACAGCATTCTGATAGAGATACTGTGACACAGATCTAGGTAGTGAGTTTATTTTATACACAGCTCAAAGGGAGGTGCTTGGGAGCAGGGAAAAGAATAACATCTGGTGTTTTGATGCATGCAGTAAGCGAGACTTTATCAGAAGAATATAATTGCTAGGGAAACAGAGATAGGGTGGCTAGAATGTTGCACAAGCTGAACTGAAGGACATAACTAAATACAAGGAAAGACCTTGCAAGTTCCCTGTCCCCTGAGGCAGCCCTTCAAGTTCCTCAGGGTCAGGGCTTGACTTAGAAGCAACCCGAGTTTCTGGACCCCAACTTTTCATTTGCAATCCTTCAGTTAAACTACCCCCAAGTCAGGGACCTTCAGCTCAGCTGCTCCCAACACCATTGCTTAAATAATTATACAGTATCAGTAATAACATCTCAAGAGGATACATAAGTAGACAGGTAAGCTGAAAAGGTATGGGTATGTGAATGACCCACGATGGTAGATACACACACACACACACACACACACACGTAGATTTCAAAAAAGTTTTTGGGAAGTGGTCAAAACAGCTTGGTACTGGTACAATGAAAGGTACATAGATCAATGGAACAGAATCGAGAATCCAGAAATTAACACATCTACATACAGCCAACTGATTTTCGACAAAACACCTAAATATATCGCATGGGGAGGTGATAGTCTCTTCAACAGATGGTGCTGGCAGAACTGGAAAATGATATGCAAAAGACTGAAACAGGACCTTCACCTCACACCTCATACAAAAACCAACTCAACATGGATTAAGGACCTAAATGTGAATCCCAGAATTATGAAGGCCATCAATGAAAAACTTGGAACAAATGTGAGGGCACTAATTCTGGGAATACACAGACTACAAAACATTTTGAAAATCACACAAACAAAAGTAGATAAAATAGATGAGTGGGACATACTAAAAATGAAAAATTTATGTGCATCAAAAGACTTCACCAGAAGAGTGAAAAGGGAACCCACAGAATGGGAAAAAATCTTTTGCAATGACACATTAGACAAGGGACTCATTTCTAAAATATACGGGAAGCTACAACACCTCTACAAGAAAAAGACAAATAACCCAATTAAAAAGTGGGCACAGGACATGAACAGACACTTCACTAAGGAAGAGATCCGGGCAGCCAACAAACATAAGAAGAAATGTTCACAATCACTAACCATTAGAGAGATGCAAGTCAAAACAATAATGAGATATCATCTCACACCAACAATAACAGCAAAGATCAAAAAAGTAGAGGACAATAAATGCTCGCGGGGATGTGGAGAGACTGGGACAATCATGCATTGCTGATGGAACTGCAAAATGGTCCAACCTCTCTGGAAAGCAATATGGCATTTCCTCAGAAGGTTGAAAATAGAAATACCTTATGATCCAGCTATTCCTCTACTTGGTTTTTACCCACAAGAAAAAGTTTGTGGGAAAATTCCATTGTCTTTTAATTTAATTTATCTTTGAACCTTTTGAAGCCTCCTTGTGTGTGTGGGTTTGGCAGAAGATATTCTTGCATATCTATTTGTATGTGCTATAGATATATCTAGAGCCCTGGTTTGGCACTGTAGGATAAGCACTGGACTGCTAAGCACAAGATCGAAACTTCAGACCCACCAGCCTTTCTTGGAAACCTTATACAGGGTTGCTATGTGTTGGAACCTATTTGAGGATACACAACAACAACATAAATATATCCATGTGTTTTATAGAGCAAACAGATGGAAAAATTATGAAAATATGTTAGTCATAACCAAACTCTGTAAGACAATGAGTCACTGGGCTTGGGAGCTTGGGACCTTAGTCTCTGGGGACAGTTAAATCATTGACATCGCATAGTTCACAAATACAATGGTTTATATCCTGCTGTGGTGAGTAATGACTGGGTCTTAAAAACTAGTGAGTAGCCATCTAAGGTCTAACTATTGGTTTCTCCTTGTCCAAAGCTAAGCAGAGTGCAGAAAATTAAAGACTCCTGGAAATAAATAGTCCAAAGAACTAATGGACTACATGAACCTCAAACCTACCCCAACCTCCCCACCTCCCAGTCCTGAGACCAAAAGAACTAGATATCTCAGCCACCACTACCTTATGTACTCTTAAGTGGTATCACAGTAGAAGATCCTGAATACAGTAGAGAAAAATGTGGAATGAAACTCAGTCATAAAAAGAAAAGGAAAAAAATCCTTACTAGTCTGATTGCTAAAACGAAGTTTTGAAATACTTACTGATGAAGATCAAAGACTATATAGCCTTCAGTATGGATTGCACCTCAGTGTAAAGAAAATGGAAATCCTTACAACTGGACCAATAAATAACATGATAACTGGAGAAAAGATTGAAATTGTCAAAGATTTCAGTTTGCTTGGATCCACAATCAGTGTTCATGGAAGCAGCAGTCAGGAAATCAAACAGCATATTGCATTAGGCAGATCTGCTGCAAAAGACCTCTTTTAAAGTATTCAAGACCAGAGATGACACTTTGAAGACTAATGTTCGCCTGACCTAAGCCATGGTATTTTCAATTACCTCATACGTACGTGAATGTTAGACAGTGAATAGGATTGACTGTGGAAGAATCGATGCATTTGAATTATGGTGTTGGCGAAGAATATTGAAAGTACCGTGGACTGCCAGAAAAGCAGACAAATCTGTGTTGGAAGAAGTACAGCCAGAATGTTCTTTAGAAGCAAGGATGGTGAGATTTTGTCTCTTGTACTTTGGATAAATTCAGAAAGCACAAGTCCTTGGAGAAAGACATCATGCTTGGTAAAGTGGAGGGTTAAAGAAAAAGAGGAAGACCCCCCCAACAGGATGGATTGGCACATTGGCAGCAACAGTGGGCTCAGACATAACAACAATTGTGAAGATGGCTCACAATCAGACAGTGTTTAGTTCTATTGTACATACAGTTGCTGTGAGTCAGAACCAACTTGACAGCACCTAATAACAACTGGTCTAATAGAGATTGGTGAGAAATTCTGAGACTGTGACCCTAATTTACTCTTGAAGCCTGGAACTAAAATTATACCCATGGCTCAACTTTCAGCCAAAGAGAAAAAGAAAAGAATTCAAATGACGTGTTACTTTGAGTCTATCTGCAAAGACATCTTTTAAGTGTTGAAAACCAAAGATGTCACTTTAAGGACTAAAGTGTGCCTGACCCAAGCTATGCAAATTTCAATTACCCCATGTGTATGCAAAAACTGTATGATGAATAAGGAAGACTGAAAGAATTGTCTTTGAATTATGATGTTGGTGAAGAACATTAAGTATACCATGGACTAACAGAACAAGTCTGTCTTGGAGAAAATACAGCCAGAATGCTCCTTAGAGGTGAGAATGAGGAGACTAGTCCCTGGAGTAGGAAATCATGCTAGGAAAAGTAGAGGGTCAGTGAAAAAGAGTAAGACCACTGCAACAGTGGGATCAAACATAGCAATGATTGTATGGCTGGCATAGAACTGGGCAATATTTTCTGTTGCACATAGGTTCACTGAGTCATATCCAACTTGATGTTACTTAACAACAGCAATGTATCTCTCTACATAGTGTTATATATCTGATTGTTGATGATCAAGTAAGTATAGAAATTCTTATCTAAGATCTATGCCATTATTATGTCAACATTAATTTGTATGGTAAAAGGTGGAAGGATAATTGACATAGCCTGAGAATCCTTGTATAGTTCCTGGCTTTTAAACTACGTGCACTGAAATTATTCTAAGTAAATTTCTAGATTAGGTCATCTGTGTTAGGCTGGGTTCTCTAGAAAAACAAAACCAGTTAAACTTACATATCTATATATAAAAAGAGAAGCTTATAACAAGGAAATGGCTCACATAGTTGTAGAAATAGTAGAATCCCATGTATGAATTGGATGAACCAAGATTTACAGGCCAGATGGCAGGCAGGTCCTACAGGTAAGAAGACAGGCTGCTGATGACTCCCAGATTGGCAGTTTACAGAGCAGGCAGGCCACTGTATCAAGTTCAAAGAGTTGTAGTTCAGAGAATAGCCAGATGTAAGATCCAGACCCAGCAGAAATCAAGCAAGCCTTGCCTCAGTGTCCAGTATATTGGAAGTTTACCTTCCCTACAATTGATTGACTGCTCATAGCAGACCTCATCATAGTGTTGATTACATTATATTAGATCTCATCTTGGGGGATAACTACATTTCATTTGCCACACCCTGACAATCCTGGCTCAGTCAAGTTGACACAAAACTTTAACTATGACAGCATCCTAACTGTAAATTCATAGTTGCTTTCATTTCTGCTTACTTGCAGTCTTAAATAGAGCCCTGGTGTGGCGCTGAAGGATAAACACTGAACTGCTAACCACAAGATCAGTGATTCAAACCTACCAGCTGCTCCTCATAAACCCTAAAGGGGTCGCTAGTCGGAACCAACTCAACAGTACTTAACAGCAACAACAGTATTACATATTAACATGGATGACGGGGCAGGCAATATATAAGAAGGTTGTTGGCAGAGAAAAGGTAGCAGGAGACAGAGGAGTGCAAGAGTTAAAGGATATAGAGGTAAATACTGTTGACTGATTGTGTGGATCATGACAAGCTATGGACAACATTGAGAAGTATGAGTATTCCAGAACACTTAATTGTACTTCTAAGAAATCTGTACCTAGACCAAG
>NW_006408560.1:21881011-21881993 GCF_000296735.1 Chrysochloris asiatica
CCTGTATAGGATTGGTGGAGCGGCTGGTGGGTGTGAACCACCAACCTTGCTGTTAGCAGTCCAGTGCTTATCCTACAACACCACAACAGAAGTTTTCTTTATATTCTTAGTATATTTGTTACCATTGTATGAAAAAAGGGATGTTGACTCTTTTATAGACTGCAATGATAAAAAATGTGTTTGCTAAACATAAAGTTGAGTTTATTTTTCATGACTGTACTTAATATTTGCATGTTTTTCCAGTTCCTACTTTGAAAGACTTTACATTTATCAGCATGTATTTTATTCTTCCTAGTTCTTCTTCCTTAATTCACATAATAGAAAACAGTGGTAGTTTCCCACAAATGCTGAAGGGAATCACTATGTGATTTAGGCAAATTAGTTAACTATTTAAACCTTAACTTTGTCCTTTTAAAATGGGGCTACTAATAAGGCTTGCCTCAGTATTGATGAGGTTTCAAGAAGCTCTGTATTTTGTGTGTTGACTTAATAAACCAGGGTTAAGGATGAGAAGCATGATGAATTTAAAGTCTTTAAAAGATGATGTGCACTGGGTCAAATGGCAGGAAGAACTAGGTCATTAAGCCTAAAATGAAGTAATTCCCAACAACAGTGATCTTTGCATTCTTGTTGCCTTCCTCCTATCCATTTTTTACACAACAGCAAGAAATATCTTTTGGAGATAAATTGATTCATGCCACGCTCTTGCTTAGAATCCTCAATTACTGTATTTGTCTTTAAAGTAAGATTAAAATTCAAGCCTCCATCATGGCCTAAAATGCCCTTCCCAATCTTGCCCTTGCCATTCAGCCTCTTGCTCACTCTACTCAAGTCTATGGATTACTTGGAACAGCAGAACTCTTTCTAAAACACTCTATGTGTGTTTTGTTCCCTTAGTCTGAAATACCCAACCCCACCCCTGGCTGTTCTGTGTATGATTAGTATTTTTTTTTTTTAATTAAATGTTTTTATTTTGGATTGA
>NW_006408560.1:21882988-21897647 GCF_000296735.1 Chrysochloris asiatica
GATCATATGAGCGAAACTAATATCCCTAGACATTTGATTTACATGGTGGGCAGGGCAAAAAAAGGTAACAATTCCTATTTGCGCAGTGATTCTTGACCTGAGAGCAAAGGCTCATGGCACGTTTAAGGGCCAGACACTGCAATGATTTGCCTAGCTTCTGAAAACTTTAACAGGGAATAAAACCTATGATGGTTGATGGACGATTGCAAAATCAGTAACATCTATTAACTCCCCATTCCCCACGCCCCGACAAGCAAAGCAGCAGAATGTCTCTGGGGTTTATCCAGTTCCCTAAGGGTATGATTAGTATTTTAACCTATTTGTCAATTCAAAGATTACTTTGCTTAACACCATGTGTAAAGTTGTTAAATGCTGTCGAGTTGATTCCAACCCACAACAACCCTGTATAGGTTTTCCAAGGAGTAGCTGGTAAGCTTGAACCACCGACCTTGCAGTTCAGATGGCTTTACAGTCTGACGCATTAATACACAGCGCCACACCAGGACTGCCTAAGTGTAATGCCATTGAATTCGTTCCAACTCTCTGTGACCCTGTGTAAGGTTTCTGAGGTGTGACTGGTAGGTTTGAACTACCAACCTTGTGGTTAGTTGTTCAGTGCCATACCAGGACTCTAAAAGTAGTAGCTTCCTTGTTAATTTTCTATTTCACAGCACTATTCTTTCATAACTTTTAATGCCCTGTTTGTTTCCTTTATAATGTTTACTTTTTAATGTGTAATTATTTTGTTAACTTTTTCTAAATCTTTCATTAAAATGTAAATTCTTAAGAGAGTGGAGACTATATCTATCTTACCATTTGTATTCTCCAGTACTCAATAGGTGCTTTAGTACACATTTGTTTAATAAATGAATGCAACTATGATCACTTTGTTCATAGTGGTTACTTCCAAAATGTTTGCTCTTCCTACCTTCTAATTTATCTCCTGTTATATGTTATTCCTCTACCTTCAAGGAATTATTACTCCATGGAGTGAGACAAATATTTTTAACATACTGTGATAATTTTTTAATAATAGAGATATGGGATCCCAGAAGATAGACCAACAGATCTCCTCGGGGAGTTGGAGAACTTGAAAGAAGGATGAGTAGGAGAGTTCATGAAGAGGAGTTGGAGGAAGGTATTCCAACAAAGAAACTATTTCATTCAAAGGCAGAGGGATTTGGAAGTATCCAGAGTCATCAAATACTGATGACTAGGTCTGGATTGACTGGAAAGTGGGGTTTATAGGGACAGTGACAAATGATAAGGCAGGAAAGTGGGCCAAACATCTAAGGACTTTGCCTGCCTGCTTAGGAATTAGAACTTGATCCTATAGAGCATGGGCAACCATTAAAGGCTCATGTTCTCTTTTGCTTCAATAACAGGACAAACTGACTGAGGCAAATCCATAATAAGCTAATTTTCCGACTGGAGAGATATTTTGGATAATACGTAAATTCTAAAAAAACATGTTGATTTAAATAGCATGTTGACACTAGTCTGACTTTAAAAGCAAAATTTATTGTAAAAGAATTTTACAAAAGATGAAAAGAGAAGGCTAATAGCATTCTTTCCTTGCTTAGGTTTCTATTAATGTGAAAAATAGGGAAGAAGGATTGGGAAGGAACAAATACATGTTGATAAATATAAGGTCTTTCAAAGGAGGAGATATAGGAAAAGCATATCATTAAGTATAGTCATGAAAATATATTCAACTTTAGCTATGTCTAGAAAATGAACTTTTTTAAATTAAAATTAAAATACTTTGGACTTTTCATGGTAACAGATGGTATAGAAATGATAAAATTAGGTAAATGCCGTGAGAATAGCAGACGGCTAAAGCTGCAGTAATAAATGAGACTGTAAATAGCAAGGTGTTCAAGAATGAAATTAGGAAGAGAAAAAAGATACTGAACAACAGAAATTTGAGAATTGAATGTAACTATAAATGAGTCATACAATTAACTTGAATGGATATAAAAATGATCATCAATGTTTTAGATAATCTTTAACAATGGAACATATTGGAGAATTATGAAATTGTCTGGATCCATAGGCAAACCTGCTGATCAGGGAATAAGCTTTCTTTATGAAAAATCCAAAAAGATGTATACAGTTACTATGGACTCCTAAAATGGCCATTTTTTTCCTTCTGGACTTTTCAGTGGGATAGAAAATTAATTATTGATTCTTAGAGCCCTGGTCACTTCAGACTGAGTGCAAGAGTTAGCCAACTACAAAGTTAGAGGATGCTGTCTCCCCACAAAAGATTGCCCTTACTTCTGACACCAATTACAAGTTCCTAAAATCACCCTCAAATTTGATAGTTCTCTAGAAGATCTCATAGAACTCACTGAAAGCTGTTGTACTCAGAGTTCTGGTTTGCTACAGGAAAAGGATGTAAATTAAAATCATCCACAGGAAGAAGCACAAAGGGCAGAGTCCACGAGGATTCTAAAATGAGCTTCTGGGTGTCCTCTCTCTGTGGTGTCATAAATGACATTACTCTTCTGGCATCAGTGTGACAGTATTGCTAATGAGGGAAACTCACCCAAACCTATGTGTCCAGAGATTTCAATGGAGTTGATCACAGCTTGTATATCTGGCTTTTAGTCTCCAGCCCTTCTGGAAGTTGGATATTCTGAGACCCAAAGCTCTCATCATAAATTCAGTAGCCAAGGCTCCCAGACAAAGACATTCCTATGAGGTATGACATTCCAAGAGCCTAGAGATCACATCTCAATAGCTAAGAGCAGAGATCAAACATCTCTCTGGGTAAGGTTGATTCTTTATTATACACTAAGGCAGTGTAGGAGTCTTGGTTTGGCACTATAGGATGAGAACTGAACTGTTAACCACAAGGTTGAAGGTTTAGACCCATCAACCGCTCTATAGGAGAAAGATGAATATGTCTGCTCCCTTAAAGATTTAGTTTCAGAAATACTATATAGGTTCACTATGAGGTGGAATCAGCTCAGTGGCAGTGATTGTTAGATTTGGCGTAAGTTAGATTGAGTTCATTTTCAACTTTGTCTCTAATTAGCTGTGAGATTTGGGACAAGCTATTTGACCTTCCTGATTCTCAGTGGTTTTTTTCCCCCACAAAATGGAAATAATAACTGTTTGCTGTGTAAGGGGATACCAGTTAGAATTTAGAGATCTTAAATTAGTAAAATCTTTTACAGTGGATATTAAATGCTATCTGTATGAGTGTATCACTGAGGAATGTAGTACAATTCAAACCATCAACCAAGGTGATAAGTGTATTAGTGGCATAGACCCAGAATGTGTTTGAAAATTTAGTTAGGCAAAACCCAGTTGATAGTAGTATAGTCTATTTTAGGGAATGAACAAACAGCTTGTGGGTCATATTTGGCTCATAGATATATTTGGTTAAGTTGTGCTTTGTTTTTGAAAAATTGAATTTGAATGTCTTTAGGTGGAACATACACCTCCCTAGTTCTTTATGAGCCTCACTACATTGTATTACTTTAAAGCCCTGATGGCTCTATGGAAAAGGCATTGGTCTGATAACCACAAAGTCGGTGGTTCAAATCCACTAACTGCTCCTCAGAAAGATCAGGCTCTCTGCTCCAGTAAAGATTTGCAGTCTCAGAAACCCTCTATACAGTTGCTATGAATTGGAATCAACTCAGTAGCATTGGGAGATACAGGTATTTGAAATTTGACTTGCCAGTTGGAGAGGGTCTAAAGCCAGGATAGATATTGGTAGCAGAAAGGGAGGAATTGGGTATTCAAAAGCATAGAAAAGGGAAAATGTGAAGGTCAAAGAACCAGGTGTTGAGGGTGTTTATCTATTAGAGTCTAGTGGAATCAGAACACAAATTATTCAGTCATTGGTGAAGTATATTGTGAGGCATGAGTGATTCAGATTCATGAGGCCTCATGTTGGCTTAGATGATATGTCTCTTAAAATTATTTTTTCCTTTTGCTCCAATCTGCTAATATTTCAGTTGGCTTTTTGGGCCTTGGATTTTGGTCATAGGAAGGGCTGTTTCACAGTATATATTAACCCTTTATAATCTAGTTCATATTCTTTACACAGGTGGGCCTTGCACTATGGAAAAGGCATCAGGAGTTCTTTTTACTTTGGAGCTCTTTTGGTAGATTAGCCTTCAGTCTACTACATTACTTGCTTATCTGCTTATAATTATGCCTAATTAGCATTGTGAGAGTTTAATGAATACTGTAGCTATAGATATATAGATGTAGTTTCTAATACAGGTGTTAGAACTATGTTGTTTTATGTGCCTTCGAGTTGCTTCTGACCATAGCGACCCTGTATAGAGTTTTTGAGGAGCAGCTGGTGAACTTGAATTGCCAACCTTGCAGTTCAAATGGCTTTGCAGTCTGGCGTATTAACCCACAGTGCCACACCATTTATATTAGCTATGTAGATACGGAGTCCTGGTATGGCACTGTGGATTAATGCACTGGGCTGCAAAGTCAGTTTGAACTGCAAGGTTGGCAGTTGAAGCCCACCAGCCGCTCCTTGAAAACCCTATATAGGGTTGCTAAGAGTTGGAACCACTTGATGGCAGTTAACAACAACAACAACATCATATAGGTACAGTTTCTAATATATAATAATCAGAATATTTAATCCCACTCCTCTCAAAAAACATTTGATCATTTATAGCTAAAAATCTCATATTGAATCCATCCCCACTTCATGGATGCTAGTCCTTGTATTGCCAGGATAGGATGACCAAAAAAACCTGAAATATTTGTCATAAATACTTTACCTCAGCTCATGAATACAACCAACCTCAAGAAGAATTGCAGGAAGGAATGGATCAAGGTGAGATTAATGGATGTGCTACATAAAAAAGCCATCAGGTGCTGTTAACTTGAGTTTTAATCATCACTTGGAGAACTCTGCCAAGACTCATAGATGTTTTCATTTGCAGTGACATCTGCTGAGGTGTGCGGGGGGTGGAGGTGGGGGTGGAGGAAGTGTCTGAACGAGTTTATGATGGCTTCTGGAAGTATATAGTGCTTAATTGCACTGGAACCAGCAGGAGTTAGTCTTGGCAGTCAAATGAAAGAATGCTTTATTATTTTTGTAATCATTAGATGGGACAGCTTCAGCAGGTTTGTTTTTCCAATTTCTGTCATTTAGCTCTGGTAGCGTAGTGTTTATGAATCAGGCTGCAAACTATAAGGTCAGCAGTTTGAAACTACCAGCTGTTCCGCGGGAGAAAGATGAGGCTTTCTGTTCCCGTAAAGATTTACAGCCTTGGAAACCCTGGACAGGGTTGCTATGAGTCTGAACCGACTCCATGGTACATCACCCAACCACCACCACCACCATCATTTAGCTATTAGAGAAGTCCTTTCTTAGCCACTGAGATCTAAGAGTAGAAGCTACCTCCTGTTTCCCAGTATATTGGATATCAGAGGGGAATTCTCATCTATTTTTTACTATTCTAATGAGGAAAGCTTTGGTCAGAGTAATTTTTGATTGGATTTGCTGAGTAATCTTGTTTGAAGAAGAGAGCCATTATTGAAAGAATAGGAAGGCAGGCAGTCATTTTGATAGCCATTCTAATTGTATCTGAATTGGAATTTGTATAATGATCCCTAGATCTCCTTGACCACCCAAAGACATTACTTAAAAATTTTCCTGCTAATTCTGACTCATAGACATCCCATAGAACAGAGTAGAACTACCCCCATAGGGTTTCTAATCTTTACAGAAGCAGACTGTATGTATTTCTTTCACAGAGCAGCTGGTAGGTTAGAGCCACCAACCTTTTGGTTAGCAGTCAAGCACTTAACCACTATGCTACTAAGACTCCTTGTTGATTACAAAAACATGTTTCAAATACTTGAAACATTATAGAAATATATGACATAAAAAATTCGTTATAATCCCATCATTCAGAGATAACCACTGTATTGTGTTTATCTAGAAACTTCATTTTTATTTTATTTTTTAAGAACCCAATCTATCAGAAAAATATCATTTATCTCACATGCTACTATTCCTACTGTTGCTAGCTGTTATTTATGGAATAAAATTTATTTATGTAATTATTTAATCCTGACAGTTTACTCAGCAGATTAATAACATCCTCAAATTCCTGACTCTTAATTGTTCTTTTAGATTTTATGGTATTTTCATTGTCTTAAAAATACTGATCTTGAAAAAAATTGGAGCAATCTATTACAGTGGTTTTGAGAACATTTATTTAGAGACCATTTTTTTAGTTGACTAAACTAACAGATAGACTCCTGTAACATTTATAGAAAAAGCAAAGTCTGAAGAAACTGCTCTTTCACATTGGGACATAGATCAGGGCTGAGTGTGCCCTGATATCTAAGGCATGTATGGCTAGTGAGGTTTCAGAGTCATGTTTGCAATGAAATGCAAAGGATACTCAAAGGACTTCTGCAGTCTTCTAGTTTTCTATTTATGCAGACTGTCAAAGATCTTTGGGTTTTTTTGGGTCATATCATCCTCCCAAACCTTCTCAAACTATCTCATTTTGCAACTAACTCATTTCCCAACTCCTCAGTGTCATAAGTAATTTTTGAATGGTGTCCTTAAGCCAAAAGGAAACCATGACAGGTTTATTTATTAAGTAGCTAGATCCAAACAATTTTTAAAATATTTATGCCCTAAAAATTTAGTAGCTATTTGGAAGAAATCATCCATATAAATTGAAAATTTTAAAATGTCATTAATAAATAACCACACTTACTGATGCAATATATATGTTTGGTTGAACATTGCAGTTTCTTAACCTTGGAAATCAGATTGAACACTGCCACCTTTATTTCTTGTTCCACATAGGTTTTCACATGCTATTTCCTTTTTGCTGAAAAGCTAGCTTTACAGAGATACTATCATTGAAAGAAATCTAACAGGATCTAATATTAAAAATGTAAACTCCCTTGAATTAGTGTTGAATTAATATTTCTCATGTTTGCAACAGATGTTAAGTATCACTGTGTTTCCCTTGAATGTTAAAAATATCCTGTAGCACCTTATGCTTTTGCTATGGTACCCTAGGACACTGCAGTATGCAGTTTAGGAGCCATAGTTCTAGATTGTAAAGCAGTGATCTTAAACCTACTGAATTAGCGTCTGGAAATTGTGGTCTGGGTGATCTTTTTTCCTTCCCCAAAAGCTTTTTTGGTAATTCTCAGGAAATTTTTGACCTTTTACTTCTAATTTAAGTTCCATATCTAAGTCATACTTGATTTGTCAGTCATTGATGTTCAGTAGTTGAGACCCAACAAATGTAATATAATCCTGCCTGACCTTGTAGCCATATACTGTAATTTCCACATAGAAAAATGGCCTTCCAAAATTAACAATGTTACAGCACTGTAAACCTAGCCTGCATGTAAAAAGTTAGGAGTAAAGTGATTATTCTCATACAGAGGGTCAAATTATGAACAACAAAATAAAATAATTGTTGGTGCATTGGGGTCTAGTGCTTGCTGATCAGATTTTAAATCAGCTTCATCATTGTTGTAAAAATGATGTGAGGGTTGTACCTGACCTTCTAACTTCACAAAGGGGAAGTAGAATCAAGATCATCAACTAAGGCTGATTTCTATGAGGAAGAGTTCAGACATGCCTCCACTCTCCAACTTTTTTTTTTTTTTTCCAACCAATTCTGAAATCAGTGTCCCTCCCATGGCACTTTTTACTCATCTGGTGTGTTAATTTGTTAATGATCACACAGAACTCAGAGATAATACACGATTATAGAGTTTATTAGAAAAGTTTTAGGTTACAATTTAGTATCAAAAATGTCTCAGGATGCAGTTCTTCAGTCAGAAGTACGTCTCATCCGTGCCTGAAGGCACACTTCTCTTTGGCTTGTGACCTCTTGGATCCATTGTCCATATCCTTTCTGCCTCTACCCTGCTTGAACATGTGTTACAAAACTCTTTAGCTCCATCAGTAACTACCTGAAGTACCCCACTCCACTAGCAAGCCAACTGCCTGTCTCTCTTTTTAGGCCAGGCCAGGAAACCCATTGTTCTATCTCCTGCCAGTCTTCTAGTTCTGCTGCCTCTGCAGCTGTTATTTCTCTGCCACCATTTCTTGCCATCTCCTGTGTTATAGCTCTCTTTTTTTTTTCCTTTCTCCTGGGCTCAGGAGGTTTCTAATACAGAAATCCCAGGTCCAAAGGATGCTCTTTGCTCCTTTTTCTCCTTCTTTGTGTTGGAGGTGTCCATTGTCCATATGTGTGTGCTACACAGGCCCCTGCCTATGAAATGACTAATTTTAAGCCTAGAAGGATGACAAAGCTGACTTATCCCTTCATTAGGGTTCTGTACACCTTATTTGCATGGTCCCAGTCCCACAAAGGTGTCATGCACATTACTTACTTTATTAGCAAGCTATCCAATACCTTTGATGGACCACAAGAACCTCATTTGCATACCACCACTAGTCATTTGGTAGGGGTACAAAGACTGTAAGAGTTCTGCTAACTTTTCTAATCTGTGTAAGTCCAGCATTCTTTGCATTATAAATGTCATTCTTTTCTTTCTTGTGGCTAGATGAGCCAGTTAGTGTATCCAGATTTTCTAGAGATTGTTTGCTAACTGACCCAGGGAAGATCTTTAAGTGAAATTAGGAGGACCTGGTTGGATTGGGGAGGGAGTAGGACATGGAATATGCCTTAGAGGTCCGTAAACCCATCTCTCAGTACACCGACTTATTACTCCAGAGTTATGTGTTGTGTTTTGTGTGTGTAAAGGGGGTGGGCGTGGGGGGTACTAAAGCATGATTTGAAAACTCAAACTTGTAGTGGCCAGGTAAGTGGCAGTAAAGCAATACGTGAACCAGTCTAGCTAAACTAGGTAACCATCTTAGCCTGTCTCCTTTCCACTTTTGATAGCGATAAAGATATCGGAAATATTTTTTTTCTTCACTAAGAGAAAAGGTAAGCACAGTGTGACAACTGACATTCTGCTTATTGTTTGAGAGATAGTACTGGATATTGACTCTGTCAGGCTTCCTAATAAAGAGACTGACTACTGATAGATATTTTCAGCTGATTGTTGAACCATGCAGAAATTCAAATCTACTGTTTACAGATACTCCACTTAAGAAAACAACAGAAAGATGAATTTTACATGAAATAGTCTGACATATCGCTATGAGTCGGAACCGACTCCACAGCACATAACAACAACAAATCATCAGGAGAGAACAGTTGCTGGAGAAGTATGTCATGCTGGGTAAGATGGAGGGTCAGAGAAAAAAAGGAAGACCCCCAATGAGATGGATCAGCCAGGTGACATCATTGATGGCATCAAGTGTGGCAGCGGTGGTGGGGTTGGCCCAGGATTGGACATTGTTTCGTTCTGCTGTGCATGGGGTCGCTATGAGTCAGTTCCGACTTGATGGCACCTGACAACAAGTCTGACATTTTAATGCTGGAAGTTTATTCAGACATTTAAAAAAGCATGAGCCAAATCACATGGCTAAACAAATGTTTTAGGCTGAGTACCACCATTTTGTAACTTCTGGTTTAAAGCATTATCTGGAAGATTTCTGCATTTCTTGGCATTTTTGTTTTTGTTTTAAACAAAACGCACTTTGGTAGTAGCAATCTTTCATTTAATCTGTGCTTCCTATTTTCTGTGTCCTTTACTCTTAGCTCTCTGTAATCAGTTTCATTTTTTGCTTTCCTTTAATGTTATACTGTGTGTAGGGACATTCGAGGACGATTAGCTGACTGCCCAGTCAGTTACTGTTGGGTAGCAATAGGTACCTTTCTGTGGCTGCCCAGCTCAGTGTCTGGTTCTCAGCTTTGTAGGCCAAGAAGTTGGATTTGGTTGATTTATTCAGTACTTATCCAGCTTTAGGGACTGATTCACCAGGGAACTAATACTCTAATATGTCAGTTTGTTAATTTACTGTGAGAAAGATAATTAAATTATCCAGTATTCTGTTTCCTAATGTGTGCATTCTCTTCCTACAGGCAAATCTATGTGGGATGCTACTTTATAATTATTAGGTTGTCTAATGAGCAGGCAATCAAAACAAGAAGAATTAGTTGCATGATCATAATAGTTAGTGTCATTGAACATGTGCATTCATCGCCACTCTAGGGATATTCTGGCTGCAAGGACTGGATATTGCCATACCTAGCTTAAGACATCTTTTTCCCTGGATGATGCTGAGGATGCACTGCCTGCTTTTTCTTGGTGTACCTACTTTTTATAGATACTGTGCAGGTGTTAACATGTCTTATTTTGTTTTAATAGAACAATACAATGTATTAGAAAATAAGCATTCTTTAGTTTAAAGCCACTATTCCTAACATGTCACCTTGAGTTCACCCATGTCTTCTTGATAGGATTGTGGGTGTTTTTTTTATTAATAGATAGAATCATAGTTTATGTCATTTCTATTTTTGTTGTTAGGTGTCATCGAATTGGTTCAGACTTATAGCAACCCTATGCACAACAGAACAAAACCCTTCCAGGTCCTGTGCCATTCTGTACCAGTTGTTAGTTTGAGCCCATTGCTACTACCACTGTATCAATCCATCTTGTTGGGGCGGGGGGGGGTTTCCTTTTTTCACCAACCCACCAGTTTACCAAGCATGATGTCTTTCTCCAGAGACTGGTCTCTTTTAATACAATGTCCAAAGTATGAGAGATAAAGTGTCACCATCCTGGCTTCTAAAGAGTGTCTAGTTGCACTTCTTCCAACACATATTTGTTCTTCTGGCAGTCCATGATACTTTTAATATTCTTCTCCAACACCATAATTCAAATAAATCAATTCTACTATCTCCCTTATTCATTATCCATCATCGTTGGCATGCATGTGAAGTGACTGAAAATAACCATAACTTGGGAAAGGCACACCTTAGTCCTTAAACTGTTATCTTTGCCTAATGCAATATCTCCTTTGATTTCTTGACTGCTGCTTCCAGAGTGTTGATTGTGGATCCAAGCAAAATCAAGTCTTTGACAACTTCAGTCTTTGCATCATTATGTTACTTATTAGTCCAGTGGTGAGGATTTTTGCTTTCTTTGCATTGAGATGCAATCCATACTGAAGGTTGTAGTCTTTGATCTTCATTAGTAAGCATATTTTAAGTCCTTGTCACTCCCAACAAGGTTGTTAATGAGTTTTCCTCCAGTCCTGATGTCATGTTCTTCTTCATGTAACCCATCTTCTCAGATTATTTGCTCAGCAAATAGATTGAATAAGTAGGGTGAAAGACTACAACCCTGATCATCTGTTATCATTAACTATATCCTTGTTGTCCACATTAACTACTTTGGTATTACCTACTTTACATGCTTTTATCACATCCCTGACACTAATTGCTATGGTTTTAACCCAGTAAACATCACAGGCCTGGTCTATGCTGCTCAGTGTGTTGAGTGCTATGGTTACAAAGATGATAGCCTTTACACCCAAAGAGTTTGTAGGCAAGTGGATTCTTCCTCTGTTTCTCTTTGAATTGTAATATAGTCTCCAGCTTATGATGTATTCCAATTACCATGAACCGCATTTATGACCATCCAGGTTTTGTTTTTACTGTTTGTTGTGAATTGAGTGTTTACAAAGCAAATTAGTTTTCCATTCACTTCCTGCACATTTTGTTACATGTCATTCATTTCATGTCCGTGGTGGGTTTTTGGTGGGGAAGGGTCTACTTTTAATCATCAGTGATATGCTGCAGCATTTAATTAACTGCTGTTGTTATTCTCAGATGTTCAGTTGGTGAGTTACTATTCAAAACACTGACAGTTTATAAAGAGGCTGATAATAAAAGACAATAATAATGAAAACTAAATAAAAACAAGAAGTATTCGTGGCAGAACAAATTTATAATGGAGCTGTCAGAAACAAACCCTATTATGAATTGGGGACCCTATCAAAACTTAAAACATCACTTATCATCTATATGCTGATGATGCCCTAATGTTTAAACCAGAAGTCAGCTAGCTTTAGATCTGTATCCAATGGTTACTGAATGTTTACTAATGTTTCTTAGGCACCTCAACCTCAAACATAGTGTAGCTTTAACCTTCCTCTACCTCCCAACTTACCATATCAACATTAGTCTTCAAATAAACCAAAATGAACTAACCTAAAAACAACTGGCTTCTCCTTTTTACCCTATATGGGTGGAGAACATTATCTAGTTAATAGCTCATGCTAACAGCATGTTTGACTCATCCTCCCACCCTGAAATTTTACTTCCTTTATGTCTTGTTTGATTTTCCCTTCTTCTTGATTTTCCCTATTATTATCTTTGGTTAAGCTATTTCCACTTTCCTATTTGTAGACATGGACTAACATAGTCTCCTGTTCACACTTCCCACCTCCATTCTGACTCCTTTCCAGTCCATCCCCCATTGTTGCCAGTTTAATCTTTTTAAAGTACATGGCAGACCATGTCACCCTTCAGCTTAAAATCCTTTAATGATTCTTCAGTCCCATTAAAGGTGGCAATATTTGGCCCAGGCAACCCTCCTCTAGTTCTGAGGTTAGAGCTAATCATTCTTTCCATTCTTTCGAGCCATGATATGACCTAGGAAGCCTTACTAGAACATGTTAGACGGTTATTACTATTTTGCATTGACGCTGAAATGAAATGTTTGTCATCCTTTACCCCCCAAGATCAAATTTAAACTCACCTTAGCCCTTAAGACCCTTTATGATTTGAATGCTGCTTTTCTGTTTAGCCTTGTATCCTGCCACTCCTGTTTCCTTTCCTGTCAACCTCTTTCCTCAAAACTAGCTTAAGTACACTTCTGAGTAGAACCTTTCAGGATAGTCTCCCCTTCCCACCAGATGGATTTTGATGCTTTTACATTGTGCTGTCACCTAGACTGCAGATTATCTTCCCTACTAGAGTGTAAACTTCTGAAGGGCAGAAACCATGCCTTCATTTTTCTCTCTCCAAAGCTCAGTAGAAGTTTAGCACATAGTATGCTTTCTTTAACAGTGTCTGTGAAGAAATAAGAGTGCGTTTGCTATATTTGACAGCAGCAGAATTAGAATGGACATCTAGAAGTTACACTCTTTGCATCCTGTTTTCCATCCCCATTCTGTGAATATTTTGTATTCTTCAAGGTCTTCTTGCAATGAGATTGTGTAATCATCTCAATAACCTGTCAGGAGGTTCCATCTAATGTTGAATGGTCATGATTCTAATCACTCTTCTGCCTTAAGTAGAAATGGAAAATAAATTATTGTTTGAAATAATCCTGTATGTTTTCAACAGATATGTTCTTTCATGTTTCATTTTACTGTTTAGAATCACTAATTACTGGTAGAAATGCATGGGTAAGAGTCGAAACTAGGTAACAATGAATCATGTTAAAGGTGTTTTTTAAAATAGCTTTATTGAGATATAATTCACAAACCATGTACTTCATCCATTTAAAGTGAAGTGTGTAATTCAGTGATTTTTAAAATATTCACAGACTTGTACAGCCATTACCACAATCAAATTTAGAATATTCTTATCACCCCATATGCATTAGCAGTCACTCAGCAGCCTTTCCAGCCCTACACAACTACTGATTTTCTTTCTGTCTCCATATAAGCTTGCCTGTAATGGACATTTCATATGAATGGAATCATGAAATAATGTGGTCCTTTGTGACAGGTTTCTTTTACTTAGCTTACTGTTTTTAAAGTACATTCGTGTTGTAGCATGTTATCAGTACTTCATTATTTTTATGATCTAATATTATATGTATATTCCATACTTAATTTATCCTTCAGTTGATAAGAATTTAGATTATGTCCACATTTTTACTATTAGGAATGATGCTGCTGTGAACATTCTTATACAAGTTTTTGTGTGGATATATGTTTGATTTCTTTTGGATGTATACCTAAGAGTAGAATTGCTGGGTGTACAGCAACTGTTAGTACTTTTTAGTAGTACTCTTAGTATATACTCACTGCCATATTGTTTCTGAAATGATTGTACCATTTTACAATTCCACCAGCAATGTATGAGAGTTGCAAATCGTCTGCATCCTCATTATTAAGAAGTAGTTTGATTTCTATCTGTATTCTATCCCTATTGTTAGGGAACCTGTCTTTAGTTTTTGGTCAAACCACAATATAGAAAACAATAAATCTAATGAAAGCTGAAAAAAAAAAGACAGACAATTGTCATTGTCTGTCTTTTTTATTATAACCATCCTAGTGGATGTGCAGTAAGTCTCTTGGGGTTTTGTTGTGTTTTGTCTTGTTTTTAAGTATTTATTGTGAATTGAATGGAAGTTTACAGGGCAGATCATCAGTTTTACATTCAACAAATCATATACTTTGTTTGATTACAAAAATTATAATCCCCTCCATGTACCATCAGTTAACAGTATTTCTCTCTATTCATTTTATCTCTTTTTTTGTTGTTGTTGGTAACACTCAGACATATATAATAATTTATACCACATTAGGGCACATTTTGCAGGCCTGCCTCCTGGCCACCAGCTCTCAGTCCCTCTCTTTCCATGAATGTAGAATTCTCAGCTGCTCCCTCTCTCCATGTCCCCATCTCTGCCACCATCTCTGGTGTCACTGTTTCTCTGGATTAGGTCCCGCATTCTGCTTGTGCTCTTCTCTTGATGGTCCTAGGGTCCTCTGTTTCTGGACTGTAAGATTAACTACTCCCAC
>NW_006408560.1:21897747-21913045 GCF_000296735.1 Chrysochloris asiatica
CTCTTGATGGTCCTAGGGTCCTCTGTTTCTGGACTGTAAGATTAACTACTCCCACGTTTTTGTTACAAAACTTCTACCTTTACGATTGTGACAGTCACAATTAGTCATGATAACAATTACTTACTGTTGAATCATAAGAATCTTATCCCCATCTCTTTTCACCAGACACATTCTCATGGTTTTTAATTTTATTTTATTTTTAATGCATTTCCATAATGGCTAATGATGTTACACTGTGATATAGGCACTGGACTGTTAGCTGCAGGTTGGCAGTTCAAACTCACCAGCCACTCCTTAAAAACCCTTTACAGGATTGCTATAAGTTGGAACTCACTCGAAGGCACTTAACAAAAACATTGACTATTTTTCTATATTCCTTGGAGAATGACTGTTTAGATTCTTTGCCCATTTTTTTTAGTTGGGTTTACTTTATTATTATTATGATGCAAATAATTTTGTTTGTAGCTCCTCAAACACCAGAAGGCAAAAGCTATGCTGAGCAGGAACTCTGAGGGCAAAGAACCCCATGTTCCATCCCAGGAATGCACACAAGACAGACTCTCCACAGATTTGGAAAGCAAGGTCTCGGTGGGGGATACTTTGGCTGGCATTCACCCAGAGGAAAACAGAACACATTTTCTTAGCAGATTCTCTTGTCCACTCGAGTGTTTTCATCAACCTCTAGGGTGAAACAGTGGTGGTGGTTTTTAATAAACCCTTCTCACATATGGACTGAAAATTTTCTATCACATTTTGGACAGTGAAGAATAGAAGCAGCACATTTTTAAAAAAAATTTCTTAGCTATAAAGAAATTTATTTTCAGCACTGTTCTGTATTTTTTTTTTTTTTAACTTTTATTGTGAATTATGTGCTAGTTTACATGGAAGAACATTAGTTTTACATTCATCCTATTGTATGTCGTTACATTGCCATGGTTATAATCCCCTCTATGCATCATCAACCAACCAAAGGGTATACCCTGCAAGCCTGCCCCCTGGTCATCAGCACACAGCCCCTCTCCCTCTCTGGTTCTAGAGTCCCCAACCGCTCCATCTCTCCACGTCATCTTCTCTGCCTCCATCTCAGCCATCACTTCTTCTCTGGGTAGGGTCCCGCACTCCGCTCTTCTCCCTTGATGGCCCCAGGGACCTCCGCTCCTGGCCTGCAAAGTCAGTCACTCCCCTCCTTTTGCTCCAAAATGTCTTACCTTTCATTTCCAATTCTCACATTCAGTCCTGATAGCAGTTATTCACTATTGTAACACATGAGTGCTATCCCCATCTCCTTTCATCAGTCCCACCCAGACAGATTGGATAC
Source organism: Chrysochloris asiatica (assembly GCF_000296735.1). Classification (NCBI taxonomy): domain Eukaryota; kingdom Metazoa; phylum Chordata; class Mammalia; order Afrosoricida; family Chrysochloridae; genus Chrysochloris; species Chrysochloris asiatica. Next base: position 21,899,066 of record NW_006408560.1, read on the forward strand.
TACTCAGTGGAGATTCTACCTTCCTCTGAAGGAAGGTACCTGCCCTCTGGACCTAGGTTTAGTTGGGTTTACTTTTATTGTTGGATTGTGAGTTCTGGATACAAGTCCCTTATAAGACATATGATTTACAAATATTTTCTCCCATTATAAGTTGTCTTTTTACTTTCTCAGTGGAATTATTTGAAGCAAAAACTTTTTTTTTAACACAGGTGTTTTAAATTTTGATGAATTTCAATTTATCTATATTTTCTTTGTTGCTCATAGTCTTGGTGCCATATCTGAGAAACAGTTACCTTCTCCAAGGCATCAAAGAACCCTATGTTTTCCTCTTAGAGTTTCAAAGTTTTAGCTCTCACATTTAGGATTCTGATCCATTTTGAGTCAGTTTTTTTTTTAATATATTATACATTCAGATGATGATGAAGATGGACTAATGTGACTGCTGAGATCTTTACAGAGGGAAATTGAGATGAAGAATAATGAGCCTAAATGTATGACAAATTCAAGATCAGATCCCAAATAGTTTAAATCTTCCACTTTTCAAAATGGTTCAGAACTGTGTGAGATACTGGGAGCTCTCATAGAAGCCAGTTTTATGTAGTATATTAGTTATAATTAATGGGCAGTTATGATGGGCTACCTTGTTTTCTCCTCAGGAGTCTCTCTTTTTGGCTTGTCTGCCCTGTTGATCCCTGGGAACTTTGAGTCTCATTTGGAACTTGTGAAGTCCCTGAGTCTGGGTCCAGCATTGATCTACACAGCTAAGTTTGCACTTGTCTCACCTCTCATGTATCACACCTGGAATGGAATTCGACACTTGGTAAGTTAACTGTGTAATTTGCACATTTTCTGGGTAAGGGGAATGGGAAAGCTGGGAAGGCTTCCTGTCTGAGTTTAGTGCCATGCTTATGGTTAACTGTGCTGGTCCTTTGCTCAGGGACCTCTTAGGGAAAGAGAACCAAGGCTCCCTGTATATTCCTTGGCATGCCTGCTGGTGATATACCTGGTAATACAGCCAAGTGAGTGTAGGCAAAGGTCTCATTGTAAACTGTAACCATTTTAAGAGGATGTTTGTAGGACAATTATTATTATTTAATTATTATCTATAGTGTATATGTGGAGTCCTGGTGTGGCACTGTGGGTTAATGCACCAGACTGCAAAAGCCGTTTGAGCTGCAAGGTCGGTGGTTCAAGCTCACTAGCTGCTCCTTCGAAACCCTAGACAGGGTTGCTATGGGTCAGAATCGACTTGACGGCACTTAGCAACCACAACAATAGTGTATGCGTACTGTTCTGTACATTAAGGATTAACCTGGTTACTGTTTTCAGTTTAACAGTTCTGGCAAATGGGAGTGCCTTTTCTGGCTAGAGTCAAATATATCAAAAAAATTTTTAAATGTTTTATTGTGAGTTATGTGATAGTTTATGTGGGGGAGCATTAGTTTTACATTCATCCTATCGTATATTGTTTCATTGCCCTGGTTACAATCCCCCCCATGCATCATCAACCAACCAAAGGGTGTACCCTACAAGCCTGCCCCCCGGACGTCAACACACAGCCCCTCTCTCTCTCTGGATCTAAAGTCCCCAGCTGCTCCATCTCTCCACGTCATTGTCTCTGCCTCCATCTCAGGCATCAAATATATCAATTTTTGTTATCATAACATTTGATTGCATGAACTATTTCTTGTTTGATTTTCTTTTTTTTAAAAGCTGTTGGAGGGAATGAAACCAACTTTAACAGAAACTGAGTACTAGAATATTGAGTTGCCTCTGAACCTGAGTCATTTGTCAATTGGATGTTTTTGCCTGACATAGGAAGAAAAGAGACCCTTTTTTCAATGATATAAATAAATATTCTACAGACTTTTTATTAAGTTTTAAGAGTAAACACAAGACAAAGACAAACCATAGATCACCCGGGTTAGGGAAATCGTAGACACCATGATGAGTTTCCAAAGTTCTATCTCTATGTATTTTATAGGGCATAGGGAACAAAGGAATCTTTCCCACAAGCATGACTGACAGGCAGCAACCATACATCACATACGCATGCCAGGCCTACGAAAATCAGGGAGGGAATTCTTGCAGATAAGAAAGCTTTGCTGTCTCTGTGTCTCTCAGAGTGTGACATCACAACCATGTGACCATTAAGGTCTATGTCCAGGAATGTTCCTATGAAAGGTGACTAGGAGAATTGGCCCAAAAGTTCCTTTAAAATATATTCTGTTTCTAACTCTGGCATTTCCGCTGTCAAGATGCATGAGGTACTCTAGAAAAATTGGCATCTGAGCACTTAAACCCAGGCACAAGTTGGAATTAAGCTCTATGTGGTAGGAGTCTTTCACAGGCAAAAAGCCTTCAGATTTTATACTCTACCACATGCCTTAATTTGACCTTTTACTACTTCTACATCAAAGACTAGAGACAAGTGCTTTCTGAATTTCAGTCTGGTCCAATAGATAGTTTGGGATCCTGCAGGATGAGCACTAGACTGCTAACCACAAGGTCAGCAGTTCAAACCCATCAGCTGCTTCTCAGAAACCCTATATAGGCTCACTGTGAGTGGAACCAACTAGAGGGCATTTATCAACAGCAGCAATATACAGTGTAATATAATCAGAAAAGTGAGAGACTAAACAGCCTATTTAATTATGTGTATCTATCAACTGTTCCTTGGAGCAGTGTTCAATTTGATATAAAATGACTTTTCACTCCCCTGAGGGGAAGAAGGTGGAGATGGAGGGCATTTCCATTAATGACTTCTTATTCCACAGAACAAAGCTTTCTAATGAAAATCAACTGATCAGCTTCCTCTATTCACATCCTGGCTCTGGGGACAACTTGCCAACCATTGGCTTTTTATCTCCATAGTAAGGGCCAGGGGAAGGGAACTTTTACAGAATCCCAGAACTCAGCCTAAATTTGGCTCCTGGTTTCTGCCACTAATTGCAATCTGTATTAAGAGAGGTGAGGAGACTAAAGGTTTTTTCTTAAATCTGCTATTATTCTTCCTTCTGACCATAACCAGCTGCTCCTTGGAAACCCTACACAGGGTCTTGTGAGTCACAACTGACTCCACAGCACTAAACAACAACAACAAAAACCTGATGCAATTAGTGCTGTAGAATAAGCAGTGGACTGCCAACCCCAAAGTCAGTGGTTCAAACCCACCAGCTGCTCTTCAGAAACCCAATAAAGGGTTGCTATGAGTCAGAACCGACTAGATGGCAAACTTGATGGCACTTAACAAGTACTGGCTCTGAGTGTCAGTCAGGACTTTTGTCTGTTCCCTCTGACATAGTTGTTGGCTTCTGAGCATGACAGTTGCCTTATTAAAGATCTAATCTGGAGGAGAGTGGAGTTGATGTAAAAGAAGTGATAGGGTCTGTGGCATCCTAGAGAGAAGCTGGGTTATATGAAGTTCTGTGTATATAGATGTTGTTAAGTGTCATTGAATCAGTTCCAACCCATAGTGACCCTGAATAGGGTTTCTGAGGAGCGGCTAGTGAGCTTGAACCCCCAATTTTGCAGTTCAAACCAACTTTGCAGTCCAGCACATTAACCCACGGCGCCACATTGGTATGTTGTTGTTGTTGTTATGTACCGTGGAGTTGGTTCCAACTCATAGTGGCCCTGTACAGGGTTTCCAAGGCTGTAAATCTTTCTCCCGTGGAATAGCTGGTAGTTTCAAACTGTTGACCTTGCAGTTCGCAGCCTGATTCGTAACCACTACGCTACCAGAGCTCCTTACATTGGTATGGTGTACAAAAAAGACAGTCCTACTGGGTGGTGGTGGTGGTGGTAGAGAATGCTTGCTGAAAGTGAAGAGGACTTAAAATATTTAGATGAAGATCAAAGAGCACAGCCTTCAGTATGGATTGCATCTCAATGTAAAGAAAACAAAAATCCTTACCATTGGACCAATAAACAACAATCTTATCAACGGAGGAAAAAATTGAAGTTGTCAAGGACTTCATGCTTCTTGGATCGACTATCAATATTCAAGGAAGCAGCAGTCAAGAACTCAAAGAACGTATTGCATTAGGCAAATCTGCTGCACTTTTTAAAGTGTTGAAGAGCAAGGATATCAGCTTGAGGACTAAGGTGCGCCTGACCCAAGCCATGGTATTTTCAATAACCTCATATGCTGGACAGTGAATAAGAAAGACCATAAGAAGAATTGATGCTTTTGATTCATGGTGTTGGAGGAGAATATTGAAAGTGCCATGGGCTGCCAAAAGAACCAACAGATCTGTATAGGAAGAAGTGCAGCCAGAGTGCTCCTTGGAGGCCAAGATGGCCAAACTTCATCTCTCATACTTCAGACATATTGTCAGGAGGAACCTGTCGCTGGAGAAGGATATCATGTTTGGTAGGGTGGAGGGTCAGAGAAAAAGAGGAAGACCCCCAGCGAGATGGATTGACAAAGTGGCAGCAGCATCAATGGGCTCAAGCGTGGCAACAGTAGTAGTGAGGTTGGCCCAGGATCGGGCAGTGTTTCGTTTTGCTGTGCATAAGGTCGCTGTGAGTCGCTACCAACTCGATGGCACCTAGCAACAACATATACACAGAACAGCTCTTTGTAGAATCCACTTGACTCCTAATCTGGTCAGATGGTGGTATGCTATGGAGTCAGTTCCAACTCATAGTGACCCTGCGTAAGGTTTCTGAGGCTGAAATCTTTATGGGAGCAGAAAGCCTCATCTTTTTCCTGGATAACAGCTGGTAGTTTCAAACTGCTGACCGTGAGGTTAACAGCCCGACTCATAACCACTGCGTTATCAGAGCTCCTAGATAGGAGTTATTTGAATGTTGAGCTGGGGGTACCTTCTCCTCTTGTTTTTTTTCTGGGGTCTCCAACTTTTCTCTGAAGTGACTCCTAATGTAGTCAGTTTTACAATCAGATTGTGGGTATGTGTGTGGAAATTGTCAAGACCTATTTTTTGCCCTAGGGGATTTTTTAGTGACTTCATATTATATTGTTAATATCCCTGTTGTTAAGTGTTGTTGAGTTGATTCCAATTCATAAAACCTTGTATGGGGTGTCCGAGGAGTGGCTGGTGGGTTTGAACCACTGACCTTGGGGTCAGTAGTCCTGTGCTTATCCTACAGCACCACACCAGGACTCCTATGTTTTTATAAATCCCTCCAGCATAAGAGAATTTAGATATATGTTTTTAAAATTGTAGATTTTGACCCAGTGGGTGAAAATTCAAGTTAGTGAGTTGCTAACAATAACAAAGTTAAGTAGAAGAAAAATACAGAATGTACAGCATACAAAATGATGGTAAATATTGTTTATTATTTCATGAAACTTCTGTCTACAGGGTTCTAAATTAAAATAGATTTCTTTTCTCAGTAAATTTTCTGAAAAATCTTACAGTTAAGTGTTTACCAAATTTATTTGACCTCACAGCTTTTTTTCCTCATACAGTTAATGCCTTTTAACATTCTGAGGATCAAGAATTTGGAGGAATATACTTTGGGAGACATTGATGAGGATATAGTGTCATGGGGAAAGGTCTATCTAGTCTGGTAGCTTTTGTATATAGGGGCTAAGGGTACCTCTTCTGTCCTTGGGATAAGTGGGTGGTAAGTATCATGTTGTGGGTTTTGAGAAGGATTAACTGTGATGCAGTAGGATAGACACTATACAGCTAGCCACAAGGTCGGTGGTTCAAACCCACCAGCCACTCTTTGGAAACCCTATGCATGATAACTATGAGTCAGAACCCACTCGGTGTCACTTAACAAGAAGGTGGGGCATAAGGATCAAAGTGTTTTTTCTCCGGAATTCTGCTGAAAGGAGTTATTTAACTAACTAGTTGGAATTCCTTTCTGAGAAATGAGCTAGGAAAGTGACTAGGACCCTGATTATTTTTTTTTATTTTCTGTTTTACAGATGTGGGACCTAGGAAAAGGCCTGAAGATTCCCCAGCTGTACCAGTCTGGAGTAGTTGTCTTGGTTCTCACTGTATTGTCCTCTGTAGGACTGGCAGCCATGTGAAGAGCTGAGGTTCTCAACATCTTACTACAAATCATCACATTGTCCTTTCTTAATATTAATAGCTCAAGCCAGGGCAAAGTTCTCATGATTTGATTAAACCCTATTGTGCTTGCAAATCTCCTTGAAGCTCAGAACTTTGTAAAATCAAAAGAATGGAAAAGTGTTCTGGTTTTCCTTTGTTTCTAAAGATGGAATGGCTGCAAAAAAAAAGAAAAAAAGAAAGAAAGAAAGAAAGAAAGAAAAAGCCTCCCTTTTCATATTGGACTTTGATTTGTGCTGAGGGTCAGCTTTTGGCTCCTTCTTCCTGAGACAGTAGAAACAATGCCAGCTTTGTGGCCTCTGCCCTGGGAGTTGGGAGAAGGGCTTTGGGTGGCACTGCCTGTGGGTTGCTGGCTTAAAGGACAATTCTGTTCATTGGTCAGAGCCCAGGGTCTTTAGCACCCACACTTTGTAACTGAAAGAAGAGGGTGGAGGTGGTAGAAATTAGCTTGTCCCAGCTAGAGGGAGATAAAATTGACTCTGGGAGCAGGTACTTTGTGGGGAGGACATACAGCCATTTACAGCCTTTGATTCAAGAGGAAGATCCATTGAACATTGTCATTGGACATATTAAGAATTTTTCCTTGCATTCCCAGGAAAACAAGCTTCTCTGTGTCATGTTTTCTAATCCATGTTCATGTGACATATTTTTATGAAACAAAATTAAAATACTCATTTTGTCTTTGACTCTCCTTAAAATCTAGAGAAACTGGGAGAATGGCAATTGTAGGGGAGCCAGTTCCTCTGCCTCCCTCCGGTCTCAGACATTTACATCCTAATCTGACCTTTCCCAGGAGGGAAAGTTTGTCCTGCCATTGATCGCTGGAAAAATCTTCAGGGTGTCAAGTAGAAGTAGCTAGAGATTTAAATATCACATAAAAGCCTCAGAGAAGGAAGGTGTAAGAAAAAGGAGGTTAAGCATGTGGAGAGCTTTGGGGTTACTAATAGAGTCCAAAATCCCTTTTAAGACTGACTATGAGCAACCTCATTGCACTCTTCAGTAAATTATGTTCCAATGAGAGAGGCAGAGAACCAGTGGAAGTGTTAAATTAAGGGATTATTAGCTAAGATGTATATGTGGAGAGAAAGGAGAGTAGAGATTTAAGAAAAAAGGAAAGGATGGTTGAAAACCTGGCAAAAATTTATAATTGAATGAGAAATTTTACTGATTTCATAATCCATATGGGCCAAGCTTCTGGTTCCCTAACTCACTTGGTAGGACTACTGTTTGGATAGTCTTTGGGAACTTTGGTTTGACAGATCTATCTTGTTTGTCACTTTGAGTTGTTCGCCATTTTGGTTTAATTTTGAACTGGAGAGTGGTAACAGTTACTGCAGCTAGGATCACTTGTAGAAGAAGACCTTACTTTAGCTAAGACAGTAGGACATCTGTTGCCTTATTATCTTCCTCCCATCTCCAGAACAGTCTTTGGTCTTGTTACTTAAGATTACTTATTTTCTTCTTTTTAGCTAGACTGGTTCCAGGAAATCTTTATAGCCCTCCTCCAGCTGTTATGTGTACTTTTTGTCCTCGGAGTGAGGAACAAGTAAGTGTTCATGAGAGAACACTTTGATACTAAGACTGGGAAAGGTTTGGCAAGATAATTAAATTTATTAGATTCAGAATGGGGTCAATGATAAAGAGATGTCAGAGGCTGAGAAATGTATAGGAGACTTCTTGACCTGTTTGGTGTCTGCTCACCATTCAGGTGATTGGTGGTAGAAGGGGAGTGGCAGAACAGTCATTATGGTGGTTGGTGGCGGTGGTGGTGATGATGTGCGGTGGAGTCAGTTCAGACTCATAGCAACCCTGTACAGGGTTTGTGAGGCTGTAAACCTTTACGAGAGCAGAAAGCCCCTCTTTTTCCTACAGACCAACTGGTAGATTCTAACTGCTGACCTCCAGGTTAGTAGCTCAGCTCATAATCCACTACACAACCAGAGCTCCTAAATTCCTACCTACTGTCTCCCTTTGTTTTGCTTTGCTAGCCTCCTGTCACTTAGGTATCTTCAGTTTGCAAACTGTATTTTTACTTTTACTTGAGTTCTGCTTTCGGTAACTGTTTCCAGTTTGTTTTCCAAATTTATTCTGTCATGAGTTAGTTATGAAGTCGTCTTAGATTAGAATAGTGCTATTACTTTGACTTTCTCCCATCTTTTCTTCTCTACCTTCTCCATAAATGTATAAACAAGCTCTACTGAACAATTCTGGAACACTCTAGAAGACCTGGTGTGGCGCTGTGGGTTAATGCGCTAGACTGCAAAATCATTTGAACTGCAAAGTTGGCAGTTCAAGTTTACCAGCCACTCCTTGGAAGCCATGTACAGGGTCTGAACCAATTTAACAGCACATAACAACAACTAAACAATTACACTTCAGCCTTTGAAGTTGCGCATGCTCTTCTCCAAGGTCATGTCCCTTCATGAGGTTGTGTACAGATAGCTCTGAAAATGGAAACATTTCCTTTTCAAAGTTGGATCTCAAGCCCAAGATGAAAATGGGAAAAGTGTAGAGGGGCCTGTTTTTCTGAGGTTCTTTCATTTTATTATGATTCACATTGACTTCATTTTGATCATTTTTCAAACACAGTATAACTAACGCAATCCTTGCTCTATTCCTTTCAACCTTCCTTCTAGTTATGGGTTACCAGAGCCAGCTAAAACAGAAAGAGAAAATCCAGATCAGTAGAAGATTCAACAATGTTTATTTTCTAAATTTGTCTTTACTCCCATCCCATAATTTCCCTATTTCACATTCCTGCATACTTTACTCGGTCTGGAGACAGGTTTTCTCAGTGTGGCCCTTAGTCTCTTCTTGAGTTCCAGTTTCATATTTTGGGATCTCAGCTAGATCAGGACCTTCTGAGTGTTCCGGTGTACATGGTGGCCTCTTAGGAGAGTTGGGTGAGTTTTGGAGAGCTGGAGTGTGACCTGCAGAGGGGTGTGAGCTTTGCACTTGCTGAGGGGAATTGCAGCCTGTGGGTGTGGAGTTAGGAATTATGGTTGTATGTGGTGCTTGTTGTACAGTCTTCTTACTGAGTTTCTTCTGACTATCTGGATCATGGGGCTGTGAAGAGTGGAATGGATAAAACAGTTATGTTTCTGGTCAATTCCAGATTGTTCCCAGGCCATCTCAGAATTCTAACTTTCTTTTCTGCCATACCATGGGCAAAAAAGGTCATGTTTCACATAAAATGTGATTCACCTAAGGAGTTCTGGTGCTGTAGGATCAGTACTGGACTGCTAACCACAAAGTTGATAGTTCAAACCCACCAGCTATCCTCGGAAACCCTAATACAGGTTTACTGTGAGTCAAACTGACTCAACAGCACTTAACAACAACAAACTTAGCTGCTGATAGAAATGTTCAAACCCACTAACCACTCCCATTAATATTGTTGCTTTCTAAGTGCCATCAAGTCAGTTCCAATTCTAAGCAACCCTGTACAGGGTTTCCAAGGAGCGGTTGGTGGGTTTGAACCACCAACCTTGCAGTTAGAAGTCCTGTGGTTATCCTACAGCGCCACACTGTGAGCAGTTCTGCTCTGACATAGAGGATTACTATGAGTCAGAGTCTACTTGAAGGCACTCCAACAACTGTACATTTTGAGATTACATCATTTTGTCCTTTAGGCCTCAGAAGGTGATTAGCAATTAGAATGGATAAGACAAAGTTGGTTAGAAGTTCCCCCTGCTGGAATAGTGGTAGTATAACAACAAGCAATTTTGAGATTGAAAAGAAGTTGAGATAATAGGATTTGTGGTTACTTGGGAGGAGTAGATACCTTGCCTAAGATTTCAGGACGTATTCCATTAGAGGCCTTGAGCAAATCAGGATTTTTCTGTACCCAGTTGGTGAGGGAGGCAGCACCAGCCATTGTACGGGAGGTCAGAGTCACCCGAGCAGGGGGTATCTTCAGAGGCATTTGCCAGGTGCCCATGAAGGAACCCCAAGGACTTGCCTAAAAGTAAAAAGACATAGCTTCTCACTCCCAGTCGCTGACTAGTGTTCTGATTTCCAACCTTTACCTTTGGGAATGCACGGTAATGAAACAAGACTGAAATGTAATCTCCTAACTCATTCCTCTTCCCCTCCCTCATCTAGGGTCCCCTAATATTTCATCCCCTTCCCTCTGCTTGCTTAATGTCATATCCTTAGGCTCAGCTTGACAAAGTTATTATATCTACTGCATAAATATCTTCTGAGGGCACTGTCTTTCTATAGATGACTTATCAGTTTGAAGATTTCTAGTGCTAAACATAATTCTGCCTTGGATAAACTGACCAAAAGTTTGGAGGCACTCATGTGCAACATGAAATAGATTGAACTTTAGTTTTTCAGATAGGGGCTGTGGGATAGTGCAAATTTACCCCTCTGTTGCCCCAGTTCTGTGCCTCAATTTTTTATCTTTGTTGATAGGAATGGACGTGGCACCTCACCTTGGAGCGAGGCACTGAAGGCAACAGATGACCACGGTCATTGGCGATAATCTGAGTGTAGCCTTCATGAGAAGAGATACTCTGGGGTAGAGATAAAAGAGAATAATAATTGTGAAAACAGAGTTAAATGGAGGGAGAGAGGAGGAATTTGGGGGGGGGGCGTGTATTCAGAAACACTCAGGAATATATAACAATTTAAACAACCAAAGGGCACATTCTGCAAGCCTGCCTCCTTGCCACCAGCACCCAGTCCCTCTCTTTCCATGAGTCCAGAGTCCTCAGGTGCTCCCTTTCTCCATGTCCTCATCTCTGCCTCCATCTCTGGTGTCACTGCTTCTCTGGATAAGGTCCCACATTCCGCTTGTGCTCTTCTCTCTCGGTAGTCCTAGGCTGTTTCTGGACTGTAAGATGAACTACTCCCGCATTTTTGTTACAAAACTTCTACGTTTACAGTTGTGATGGTTGCAATTAGTCACGATAACAATTTCTTACTATTGAATCTTAAGAATCCTATCCGTCTCTTTTCACCAGACCCATCTAGACAAAATGAAAAGTTTTCAATCGGGACTTTGTTGTTGTTATATGCCGTGGAGTCGGTTCTGACTCACAGGGTTTCTGAGGCTGTAAATCTTAAAGGAGCAGAAAGCCTTATCTTTCTCCCATGGAACAGCTGGTAGTTTTGAACTGCTGCCCTTGTGATTCGCAGCCCAATTCGTAACCAATAGGCTACCAAAGCTCTAGAGAGGAGGAAGTTTTAGAAGACTAAAAGGAGTTTTGCCCCAGGAAGTTTTTGAGAGCATGACATAAATAATGAGAAACTGGCCTTGTGGATGCACTCAATACCTCTTTTGTTGGCTTGGCAGGGGACCAATTCTGCAGATATTTGGGTGAGAAACCTTTTTCATACTGTGAAGAGAAAGTTAAGAAACCCTGTGAGGATTAGAGCCACAACCCAGGATTGAACAGATTTTAGATTGGAAGACCAAAGACATGAACAACCATGCTAGACTTTAACTCACTATAGAAAGGAGTCATTTGTTCTAGAGTTACAGTGTCCAATATGGTAGCCACATGTGACAATTCAGCAGCTGATATGTGACTGGTTGAAAGAGGTACTTTTTCAGTGTAAAACATATACTAGATTTTAAAGACTTGTTAAGTGTCGTATAGTTGGTTCCGCCCCATAGTGACCCTGTATGGGTTTCCTAGGAGTAGCTGGTGACCTTGAACTGCCGACCTTGCTATTCAAACGTACTTTGCAGCCCAGCGCATTAACCAACAGCACCACACCAGATTTCATTTTGGATATACTGGGTTAAATTTAGTACATTTTAATTTCTTTTCTTTTTTTTTTTCATGTGGCTACTAGAAAATTTTAAGTTACATTTGTAGCTCACCTTATTGTTTTATTGAACAGTGTTGGTCTTGGCCAGAGACCTGCAAACTATGGCCTAAGGACCATACCCATGCTGCTGTTTGTTTTTGGATGGCCAGTGAGCAAATTTGTTTTTATAATTTAGAATTTTCAGTTGTCTGGAAGAAAGGCAACACTTAACTTTGAATATCAATTAAGCAAAATGTTCTCTATCCCCCAAAAGATTTTCCTTCTATTCATTATTTGAGCTGTATTATATAAATATATAAGGAGCTCTGGTAGCGTAGTGGTTATGAATTGGGCTGCGAACCTTAAGATCAGCAGTTCGAAACTACCACCTGTTCCACGGGAGAAAGATGAGGCTTTCTGCTCCCGTAAAGATTTTCATACAGCCTCGGAAACCCTGTACAGGGTCGCTATGGGTCGGAACCAACTCCACAGCACATAACAACAACAACATATAAATATATATATATATTGGAGTCCAGGTGTGGCGCTGTGGGTTAGTGCATCAGACTGCAAAGTTGTTTGAACTGCAAGGTTGGTGGTTCAAGCTTACCAGCTGCTCCTTGGAAACCGTATACAGGGTCACTATGGGTTGGAATCGACTTGATGGCACTTAACATAAAAAATTACACTCAGTTATTATACTATTTTGTATCTTGTGAAAAAATATTTCACAGACATTTGTTTTCTCTTGTTATATTGTTTTTGTTAAGTGCCATGGAGTCAGTTCTGACTCATAGTGACCCTGTATAGGGTTTCTGAGGAGCAGCTGGTGAGTTGGAACCACCAACCTTGTGGTTAGCTTATTAAGTGCCGCCAGTCAGTTCTGACCCATAGCAACCCTGTATAGGGTTTCCAAGGAGTGGCTGGTGAGCTTGAACCACCAACCTTGCGAATCGAACCAACTTTCAGTCTAGCGTATTAGCCCACAGCGCCACACCAGGACTCCCATCCTATGGTTAGCAGTCCTATGCTATTCCTACAGCACCACACCAGGACTCCAAAAAAGGATACATTTACTGTTTCTACCTAGTTTCAAGTTCTGGTTTGGTGTTGTGCACTAATGTACTGGATTGCAAAGTCAGTTTGAGCCACAAGATCACTGGTTCAAGGTCACTCCTTGGAAACCCTATACAGAATTACTATGGGTCAGAACTGACTCAGCGGCACTTAACAACAACTCAGTTTCGAACTGGGGATCTTTTATGAGGTGAACATGATAACCCCTACAATACATTATATCTGATTTTTGTCGCTGACTTATGAAGCCTCAAATATTTTCTCTCTGACCTTTTATGGAAACTGATTTGCTGACCTCTGGTTTAAACCCAACAAACTCCACCCAGAGTCTGTGGGCACTCCATACTCTGCGGAGTAGAAATGCTAGTCTGTGGGCACTCCATACTCTGCGGAGTAGAAATGCTACCTTACCCCACTCTCTGATAAGCAATTCAGCGGTTAGAATCTCACATGAAGGTTAAGTCATGTAAGGTAGAGCTGGAAGCCAAAATTAAACCGCGAAGAGATGGAGAAAGAGGACTTACCTGGTTGGCACTGTAGTTTGTGGCCATGTTCCTGCCACTTCTGTTTATACTTGTTGCTTGGCAACCCCGGAAGGCAGCCAGCCCTTCCAGGACTTGCACCCAATCATCATCAGGGACGGCCTCTTTTCAATGATCTTTTATTCACATCCTTAGCTGACCCTTATCCTTTCTCCTTAAAATTGAGGTTCATTTGTATTTTAGAGTGATGAGGGACAAAGTAAAAATGAAAACATTAGGTAAGTAGAAACCTTAATTTTTCTAGCATGAGTTACACCTGCATAAGAACTTTGAAGTTGTCTTTCAAGTCTTTAACTACTTGAACAAATCATGGAGACCTTCAATAAAAATGAGAAAATTAGCTAAGTAGAAAATTTTTCATTTTTCTAGCATAACTTACCCCTGCTTAACTATTTTCAAGTTGTCTCTCTAGTCTTAAACCACTTTAACAAATCATGGAAACTTAAGAGCTTTCATTGGGGTATGTAATGAAGCCAGAAACTGGAGTTTGAGTCTTTACCAGGGCTTGGAACCAGTTCTTTCCTGTTTGGATACACAGGGGACTGGGG
>NW_006408560.1:21913145-21934200 GCF_000296735.1 Chrysochloris asiatica
CGCTTTGAAATTATGCATTTCCACCCAAGATACTGGCTTAACAGAATCTACATAATAACAGGATCCCTAGATTTGAACTCATATCTGAAGTGCCAATTCTCAGCAGGGAGTAAAACCAGAATGGAATGAACCAGTTTGAATCCTAACTCTAGAGCCTCAATCACTCAGTCGTGATTCATACCTCCAGTCAGAACATCCTGTCTCAAACCATTCCCAAATTTGATCCTTTGTCCGAGTTTTCATTTTCTAAAAAGTCTGGTTATCATATATCATCAACTTTGTTTTTGAGCAATTAAAATGTGCATTATTTTTACAGCTTGTAAAATGGAAACAATAGTACTTTATACATAGGAGAAAACTGAAGCATATAAAGGTAACTAACTGGTCAAAGGACCCTGATATGGCACTATAGGATAAGCTCTGGATTAACAACCACAAGGTTGACAGTTCAAACCCACCAACTGCTCTTGAAAACCCTGTATAGTGTCACACAATAGCACACAGCAACAACAACCTGGCCAAGGAGTCCTGGTGTGGAACTGTAAGGGAAACACTGGAGTTCTAACCAACTGCAAGGTTGGCAGTTCAAACCCATCAGCTACACCTCAGAAACTCTATACAGGGCTGGTATGAGTCAGAAATGACAACACCTAACAGTTATAACAATCTGACCAATGAGACTCCAATGGCACAACAGCAAGAGGTTGAGCTGACCCAGTGGCTCTGTGAAAGACCTGGTGGCCTGCTCCTGTAACCATTATAGCCTAGAAAGTTTTGTGGGGCAGTTCTACTTTGTCATGTGGGGGTCTCAACTCAATGACACCTAACAACTTGATCAAAGGAGTCCCTGACTGGCACAGTTAAACCCTTGACTACAAACTCACACAGAGGGGCCTTGAAAACCCTGTGGAGCAGTTCTGCTCTGGGGTGCCATGAATCAGAAACTCAGTGGCAATGGTAACAACGTGACCAAGCTCTCCCAGCCAGTAAATTGCAGAATCAGTGTATAAATCCAGGTGTCTGGCAAACCCTCAAACTGGACTGTCCCTGGAAGCCCAGGCCCTGAAAGCTTAAATCTCTAGTTCTCATTTAATATGATTGGATTAAAAATAAGGAGCAGACCCAAAATGGGGGGAGGGATACAAAGGTAAGAAGTGACTGGTTTACAAGCTTTCAAGAAGGAACCTGGATGCAAAGGGCGTGGAGGAAGGTAGAGTCTCCAGTGAATAGTATCCAACCTGTCCAGGAAGGGCTGATGAAACGAAATACAGATGGGTCTCTTGTGATGCAATAGTAAATAATTGTTATCAGGACTGATTGTGAGGGTTGGAAATATAAAGGTAGACATTTTGTAGCAAGGAGGGGAGTGATTAACTTTTCAGTCTAGGAGCTGAGGACCCTAGAACCATCAATGGAGAAAAGTGGAGAGCGGGATCCTACCCAGAAAGGCCGTAAGGCCTGAGATGGAGGCAGAGAAGACGACTTCAAGAGATGGTGTGGGTGGGTACTGGGGATCAGGAGATGGAAAGGGGCTGAGGACTGTGGTGGGGGATTGCAGCTTACAGGGTACTCCCTTTGGTTGGGTGAGGATGCATGGACGGGGATGGTAACTATGCCAATGAAATGATAGATGATAGAATGAATGTAAAGCTAATGTTCTGCCATGTAGACTATCACACAATTCACAATAAAACATTTATTAAAAAAAAAAAAGAACAACACAGAGCCTCGGTAGCCTAGTGGATTATGAACTGGGCTGCTAACCACGAGGTCAATAGTTTGAATTTGCCAGTCACTCTGCTGGAGAAAGATGACGCTTTTTGATCCCATAAAGATTTATAGCCTTGGAAACCCTATCCAGGATCACTATGCGTCAGAACTGACTTGGCAGCACACAACTACTGGTGTGACAACTTTAGGATAAGCACTGGACTTCTAGCTAAAAAGTTCAATCCCACCAGCCGCTCCTTAGAAACCCTATACAGGGTTGCTTTGTGTCAGAACCAATTAGATGACATTTAACAATAGCAACAACAATTTATTACTCATATCTAAGCAAATATGAATTCAAAAAGTCATTTTCATTTTCCAGTAATTTTTACATTGTTAGAGGTTTATGGTAATTGGAGGTTCAAGATGGTACAAACAATAAATCATCTTTTTATATAAAAATAAATAAATAAAAATAAGGAGCAGGTGTCTTTCCTGTGGAAATCTTCCATGATTGATTTCCTCACTTGCATTGCAACTCTTCAGGGGTGGGAGAGAGGTTTAATCTACAGCATTTTATCAGTTCATGTGCCTGCTGCACTTAGTTTTCATGGAGTACCCAAGGAACTTTCTCAACTCAAATTTTGCAAAGCTCTGTATGTCAGATGTATTATTGCTTTTGTCTGTGTTTTCAACTACTTTGACTATTTGAATTCTTTTCTGTCATTTGAAAAATATTAAAATTTAAGATATTAAGAACCTTAATGATTTTTCCCAAGATCATAACAAGTTAATATTGGAGCTAGACTTCAAATCTAGCTCTTCTAGCCACAATTTCAGAAGTAGTTTTTTTTTTTTTAATTATAAATAAATACATTCTCATCCTGAGAAATCAAACTACATAGATGTGCAGAGAAACAAATAACCTCTCCAATTTCATACTTCTTGGGCAAAATTAGTTAAAAGTTATGTGACTGTATATGACTTATTGAATGTAAAACTGATAATCAGTTCAATAAACCACTCAATTTACAATAAAAAGTGAAAAAGAAAATGTGACCACAAGTGACAAAAAAAAAAAAAAAAAAGCAAAATAAGTGGCATAAACATATGGAAGTTTATTTTGCTTCCATATGAAAATCCAGATGTAGGAACCATCAATCATTACTGGTGGGAATTCAAAATGCTACAGCTGCTGTGGAAAACAGTATAGTGGTTCTGCAAAAAATAGTAAGGAATTATATGACCCAGCATTTCCATTCCTTGGCATATAGCCAAAAGACTGGAACTCAGGGGCTCAAAGAGATACATCAATGTTCATTGCAGCATTTGCAATAGCCAAGAGGTAAAAACAACCCAAATGCCTCAGTACATGAATGAATAAAAATGTAGTGTGTGTATATATACAGATATACATACAATGGAGTATTAGTCAAAGAGAAATGAAGTCCTGATACGGCATGGATGAATCTTAAGAATATTAATGCAAAGTGAAATAAGACTCCAAAGGACAAATACGATTCCACTTTTATGAAATACAATCGGCAAATATATATAGGCAAAAGTTCTTCAGTAGGGAGGAGGAAGGAATGAAGAGTTACTGCTTAAGGGGTACTAGGATATTATTTGTTGTTGTTAAGTGCTGTCGAGTTGATTCTGACATAGCGACCCTGTATAGGGTTTCTAAGGAGCAGCTGGTGAGCTTGAACAACTGACCTTGCTGTTCAAACGACTTTGCAGTCTGACGCATTATTTGGGATGATGAAAATGTTTAGAGCTTGATAATAGTGATGTTGGAGTAATGGTGTGGTGCTTTAGGATAAGCATTGGACTTCTAATCACAAGATTAGCAGTTCAAACCCACAAGCTGCTTCATGGAAGAAAAATGAGGCTAATCATGGAGTTATTCTCACTCATAGCGACCTTGCATAGGGTTTATGGGGCAGAAACCCTCATCTGTCTCTCACAGAACCACTGGTAGATTCAACCTGCTGTCCTTGAGGTGAGCAGCCCGACTCATAACCACTACACTACATGAGAGTTTGTTATATATTAAGCACATTACTGTAACTTGCCCTTTTCACTTAATATTAAAGTACCAGAGCCCTAACTGTAAGCAACACCAAAAAATGCTGGCTAACCAGAAAAGTAATATTAAAGGAAATCAGGTAGTTCATGTAATTCCTAAGGATGTCTTGAGAATTAATTAGACTTGGAGTTTAAGTTATTCCTGACTGTCAAGAGTAACTCAAAATTACCTCATAGAACTGCCACACTCAACTGCCACTGCTACTGAGCACGAGTGCTGCAATTTACATGTCTGACTCACTGGTGTTGACAGGGCTGTCTTCATGGATGTGTGGTCTGTGATCCAGATTTAGAAGGCCTGCTATTGAATTAATGGTCAGCTGTTATCTTAAGATTCTTAGCAATTTTTGACCCAGAAGCCCTGTGTGTTCATTTTACATTGGGCCCCACCAGTTACGTAGCCAGTCCTGGGTGCTAGACACAGGGTACTGCTATTACAGTCATGTCACTGCAGCTCTAGACACTGCCCTTGCTGCTGCTGTAACCCTCACTGGGATGGAGTCTATACCTCCTCTGCTTCTACCCCTCACGCACTCTCAATACAGTGTGTGGGACTTGTGCACCTAAGCTGCAGAGTTTCAGTTGCAATGGAATTACCTGCAATTTTTAGTTTCTATGATGGGAAGAAAGCTCTGTCTTACAAGGTGGGGGAATTCTACAAGCTATGTTTTCATAGCTTTGGGTAAATTAAAAGGCTCAATAGCTAAAACAAATTGTAAATGCTTAATAAAATAGAACCACATAAGCACTGGACTTCAAACCAAAAGGCCACAGTTTGAGCACATCAACTGCTCCTCATGAGAAAGATGAGGATTTCTGCTTCCACAAAGACAGCCTGGGAAATCCTATACAGGGTGGCTGTGAGTCAGAATCGAAGGCACTTAACAAAAGCACATGGATAGATAATAGATTTATCTCATTCTTTTAAAGAACTGCCTAATACTCCTTTATCTTAGGATAAAGCACTTGATCTAAAGGTTGGTTTGAACCTCAAGGTCAGCAATTCAAACTCACCAGCCACTCCTCATAAACCCTATACAGGGTTGCTGAGTCAGAACTAACTCAATGGCACTTAACAGTAATAACAATATTCCATAGTAGCTATGTTATAATTTATTCGAGCATTCTCTTACTAATGGACATTCCAGATGTTCTCATGTTTTTCCCATCACAATATGTGATGAACATAGTTGTAAATTTGGCTTTATGTACTGATGTTTTTATTTTGGTAGGCTGGATGCTTCAAAATGGAGTTATTGTGCAAAAGTGACCATGGATTTCTAGTATAAATTTGTTTCTAGTTTAATTACTATAAAACTCTTTTAGTAATACTTCTACAAGCAATATACAGTCATATGTATTAGAATTGTTCTCTGAGTATGTTTCTAGTCTTTTTACTTAATTTATGGTATTTATATTTTGTTCCAATTTAAAGTAGTTGAATGTTTGTTTTGCTTTATGACTCCTCAGTTCTGTTTTTGTTATACAGTTCTGGGTTGACTGGTTACAATAAGCATATGTTTTCTCTTGTAATAAAAATATTTTTGAAAAGAAATTTTAAACCCTAAAAGAAAAGCCTGAAGACCTTCATTCTTAGGTCAAATTTCATCACCAACTGGTTTGTCTTTGACAAACCACCAAGCTTCTCACTATTTCATTATCTTAATTTTCCAAGTGAGGGATGAAAGCATCAATCCTTCCTACTTCACAGGGTTGTAAGGAGAAAATCAGATTTTTAAAAAATAGCTTTGAAAAATATAAATATGGGTTATAAACATATGTTACTATTATTGTTATATGCTTTTCCTCTCTGTACTTGAAAGTTAATGTGAAGAGTGAAAAGATCACTGGATCAGGAAGTTATATTCCAGTTTTGCTACTTTCTAACCAGTGTGTCTTTGGAAAATTTATTTTGCTTCTATGAGATTCAGTTTTCTCATTTTTAGAATGAAAGAATTGTCTCTAAGTACCACTCTAGCTTGAAGGATCTACAAATATTATAGTGAAACAGCAAATGAGCAAGTGATATAAATGTTTTATGTTGTATTAAAGATATATTTTTTTGGATTCGGTATTTAAATATGAATGGTGTGGCACTGTAGGATAGGCATTGGACTGCTAACCACAGCCACTCCTCAGAAACCCTATACAGAGTCGCTATGAGTCAGAACTGACTCAAGGATGCAACTGCAGGAACAACTAAAGATATATAAATGATGAATAGATTGGAAGATGACAACTACAGACACACAGAAACTGGTTAGGCATTTTAGGCAGTCATTTAGGTGAGGGGTGATTGTATATTGAACCAGGACGGGAGTAAAGAAAATGAAGAGCCCATGAGTTTAATCTTAAAGGACTGAAATGATCATTAGGCCCATCTTGGGAGTGGTGGGTACAAAATCACAGTGAACACTCATATAATGTGCAGCTACATGTACAAAAGCTTTAACAACATATCCAAAATCCTATTTCCTATTCTAATAGAAACTTCTCCAGTTTTGTTAAGACTTTCTTGAGTGCTGATCAATGTTTTGACTTACACATAATGATTCACCATTTACTCATTGCACTCAGATATGCAGAATGGAAATGCACCTTGTTCTATAACTGATCTATCTAACTGTAATGGTAAGCCTCTATCCTTGCAGTATGGGGAGAAACTGGGAGAAATGTAACTGTCGATATACAGATACACATTATCTATGTAAGTTCAAGTGGCGTTTAGGTTTCCAATAATGACTGCAACAATATTGCTCAGGCCATGTGACCAGGAGTCCTTGTGTGGTGCTGTGGGTTAATGTGTTGGACTTAAAGGAATGTTAAACTGCAAGGTCAGCGGTTCAAGCTCACCAGCCACTTCTCTGAACTCTATACAGGGTCAGTACCAACTCAATAGCACTTAACAACAACCAATGGAGTTTGTTTCTCCAACCTTTGAATCTGAGTTGACCGTATGTCCTGTTTTGACCGGTAGAATGTAGTAAAAATGCTGTTGTGTCTGCCTTCTTTGGTTGCAACACTCCCTCTTGTAAGTCAGTCATTTAGTAAGAAATATATTGTTATTTTGCTATACAGAGATAGACCTAAAGCTGTGTTGATCGTTCCAGACCCAACTAAGCTCCCACCAGAACAGCCCAACAGAGCTCCAGTGATCCAAAAGAACCATAAGAAAGAGTAAATTGTTATTTTAAGTCACTAAGTTTTGAGGTGGTTATACAGAAATAGAAAAAACTGAAACAATAGGGTTCTGGAGTTAATTCGTAGTCACTTTGGGTAAACTGCTTGTACGTATGGTTTAACTCTTTTCCTCTGTGGCACATTGTATTTTTCAATATATCCCACACCACCTTCTCTTTTTAAATGTGATGCTGACATTCCTTCCACTGAGACTTGGAGTCTGTGCTTCCTTCCCATGACTTTCGGTGGGCTTGTGACTAAGGTGAAAACGATGCTAGGTCATAAAAACAATAATACAGCTTCACTCCATTCTTTCTGAATGCTCTTTTTGAATCCTGCACCCTTCTGTGAGGGAGCAGAGAGATCTCATGGAGAGGCTGTATATAGGTGTTCCTGCTGACAGTCTCAGCTGAGATCCCATCAACAAACAGCATAACCTCTAGACATGAATAAGTGATTCTAAACTCCAATCCCCAGTCATCAAATCATCTTCAATCTTCAAGTCTTCCCAACTGAAAGCCCAGAAATTTTGGAGCAGAGCTAGGAGTCTTCCTGTGGTGCTATGGTTTATTGCCCTGGGCTGCAAGGTCATCTAGAAGTGCAAGGTCAGCTTGAACTGCAGAGATTTTGGAGCAGAGATAGGAAATCTTCTTGTGGTGATGAGCTGCAAGGTCATCTGCAACTGCAAGGTCAGCTTGAACTGCAAGGTCGATGGTTCAAGCTCACCAACTATTCCTTGGAAACCCTATACAGGGTCACTATGAGTTGAAACTGACTAAATGGCACTTAACAACAACTATACCCTTTCAAGGCCATATTTGACCTTGGTGATAGAAATGATGC
Source organism: Chrysochloris asiatica (assembly GCF_000296735.1). Taxonomy (NCBI): domain Eukaryota; kingdom Metazoa; phylum Chordata; class Mammalia; order Afrosoricida; family Chrysochloridae; genus Chrysochloris; species Chrysochloris asiatica. The sequence goes on from NW_006408560.1 coordinate 21,920,967, forward strand.
TTGAGATCGCATGACAGAATTCTACAAAATCAATGATTTGTTCATTTAAAATACCTTCTTTAGACAGCATAAGAGACGACTATACACATGGACCTCCAGATGGAATACACAGAAATCAAATTGACTACATCTGTGGAAAGAGATGATGGAAAAGCTCTATGCAGTCAAAACAAGGCCAGGGGCAGATTGTGAAACAGACCATCAACTACTCATATGCAAATTCAAACTGAAGCTGAAGAAAATGAAAACAAGTCCATGAGAGCCAAAATATGACCTTGAATACATCCCACCTGAATTTAGAGATCATCTGAAGAACAGATTTGATACATTAAACAGTAAAGACTAAAGACCAGAAGAATTGTGGGATGACATCAAGAACATCATACAAGAAGAAAGCAAAAAGTCATTAAGAAGACAAGAAAGAAGGAAAAGGTCAAAATGGATGTCAGAAGAGACACTGATACTTACTCTCCAGCGTAGAGCTGCTAAAGCAAATGAAAGAAATGAGGAGGTCCAAGAGCTGAACAGAAAATTTCAAAGGTCAGCTCAAGAAGATAAAGTCAAATTATTGCAACGAAATGTGTAAAGATCTGGAGTCAGACAACCAAAAAGGAAGAACATGCTCAGCATTTCTCAAGCTGGGGGAACTGAAGAAAAAATTCAAGCCTTGACTTTCATTATTGAAGGATTCTCTGGGCAAATTATTGGATGATGCAGAGAGCATCCAAAGGAGATGTAAGGAATCACTGTACCAAAAGGAAATGGTTGCCTTTCACGTGCGGTCTTTGCCAAGCCAGTTCCTCTCTAAGGAGCTCCGGACACGTGTGGAGACACCAGCTGTGGACATTGGGCAAATGCAGCCCAAGATGACTTGGAAAAAGAGCAGCACTCCTGAGGAAAGGAAATTGTGTCAGGCAGACTGTCTGTACATATAGTTCTCAGGTCACTTGACATGAGTGAGAAATCTTCCTTCACCAGGAACTCAGATATCTGACAGCAACTCTTTGTGACACCAAGATTAGTAGTGTATGTGGTCCCTTTTATTGTGTAGGCTAAAATTAACTTGCTTCAGCCCAGATGTATGAAAAACAAAAAACTTAAAATTAGAGATTGATATTTGTTTTGTTCTTGAAGTTATGTAATGTATCCACATTGTAGAGGATGCTTAGAATGTAAAATTCAAGACTTACACTAACCCCTCATTTGACTAAAGTAAAACTTACATTCACAACTTCAATGTGTATGTGGCTAGTAACTACCATATTGGAAAATTCAAAACGTTTCCATCAATGAAGAAAGTTTTATTATCCATTGCTGTTGTAGAACAGGGATAGGCAAAGGGCCTGATATTTGGCTATGTAATGTGGTGTATGTTGCAACTAGTTAGCTCTGCTTTTGTAGTTTGAAAGTAGCCAAAGACAATATGGCAATAAATGAGCATGGCTATATTCCAATAAAATTTTATTTTTTATGGATACCAAAATTGGGATTAAAATATTTTTTTCAGTATCATGAAGTTCCCCTGCATCCCCAACAGGTGGCAAGAGGGAATGGCCTTGTGAACTTCAGCTTGCTAACCTGTATTCTAGAAAACAGAAACTAGACCTTGGAAATCAGCAGTGTGCCACCTCAGGGAAAGGTCTGAAGGAAGAGCAGTTTTCAGCAGAACTTGTGATCACCAGGTTAATGCTATAGGATGTTGTTATGTGCTGTCACGTCAATTGTGACTCACAGAGACCCTGTATATAATGATTTCGATGGACAGTTGGTGGGCTTGAACCATCAGCCTTGTGGTTAGCAGTCCAGTGCTTATCAAATTTGTGAGAATAAAGAGAACAAAGGCAACATAGCTGACCCAGGGTACAAATTGTTATCTGACTACCACAGAGGAGGAGGGGGAGGGAACCTGTTTAAAAAATAAAACTTTAAAATAGGATATAACCATAAAATAAGCCAAGACTGTTCACCCCATAGTACTCAACCAATGAGGAATTGGGAGGGATGCAATGAGGAACTGGGAGAACTAGGAATAAAATGCTTGTGAAACTGCCGCTGGAGCACACCAGCCTATCTTGTCTTTTGGGCTTGGGTGCCCTATTTTGCAAGATTGCCTAATAAAGCCTCACTCCAGCTAAAAAAAGAGAAGGAAATGGTTGATGTTCAACTGTTTCAAGAGGTAGCATATGATCAAGAGCCAATGATACTGAAGGAGGAAGTCCAAAGTACGTTGAAGGAATTAGCAAAGAACAAGGTACCAGGAATTGATAGAATAAAAATTGAAATCTTTCAAGAAAGTGAGGCGACACAGGAGGCACTCACTCACCTCTGACAAGAAATTTGGAAGATGACTATCTGGTCGACTGATTGGAAGAGATCCGTACTTGTGCCCATTCCAAAGAGAGGTGACGCAGTGGAATGCAGAAATCATCAATCTCTTTGATATCCCATGCTAGTAAAGTTTTACTAAAGGTCATACAGAAACAGCTGCAAGCATACATTGACAGAGAACTTCCAGAGGTTCAAGCCAGGTTCAGAAGAGGCCATGGAATGAGGGATATCATTGCTGATGTCCGATGAATCTTGGCTTAAAACAGAAAATATCACAAAGATGTTTACCTGTACTTTATTGACTATGTAAAGGCTTTTGATTTTGTGGATCATGACAAGCTATGGACAACATTGTGAAGTACGAGTATTCTGGAACACTTAATTGTGCTCATGAGGAATCTGTACATGGACCAAGAGGCAGTTGTTCAAACAGAACATGGGAACACTGACTGGTTTTAAAATTAAGAAATGTGTGCGACAGGGTTGTAGTCTTTCACCATACTTATTCAACCTGTATGCTGAGCAAATAATCCAAGAAGCTGGTTTATATGAAGAAAAACATGGCATTGGGATTGGAGGAAGACTCATTAACAACCTGCGATATGCAGATGATACAACCTTGCTTGCTGAAAGTGAAGAGGACTTAAAATATTTACTGATGAAGATCAAAGAGTACAGCCTTCGGTATAGATTGCATCTCAATGTAAAGAAAACAAAAATCCTCACCACTGGACCAATAAACAGCATTCTTATCAGTGGAGAAAAGATTGGAGTTGTCAAGGACTTCATTCTTATTGGATCAACTATCAACACTCACGGAAGCAGCAGTCAAGAAATCAAATGACGTATTGTATTAGGCAAATCTGCTGCACAAGACCTTTTTAAGTGTTGAAGAGCAAAGATGTCAGCTTGAGGACTAAGGTGCGCCTGACTCAAGCCATGGTATTTGTAATAACCTCATATGAATGCGAAAACTGGACAGTGAATAAGGAAGACCGTAGAAGCATTGATGCTTTAATTATGGTGTTGGAGGAGAATATTGAAAGTCCCATGGGCTGCCAGAAGAACCAAAAGATCTGTGTTGGAAGAAGTGCAGTCAGAGTGCTCCTTGGAAGCCAGGATGGCCAAACTTCGTCTCTCATATTTCGGACATATTGTCAGGAGGGACCAGTCACTGGAGAAGGATATCATGTTTGGTAAGGTGGAGGGTCAGAGAAAAAGAAGAACCCCCCCTCAGCGAGATGCATTGGCAAAGTGGCAGCATCAGGGCTCAAGCATGGCAACAATTGTGAGGTTGGCCCATGATCGGGCAGTGTTTTGTTTTGTTGTTCATAGGGTTGCTATGAGTCAGTGCCAACTCGATACAACAACAATTCCTTTTCAAATTCTTGATGCACAGATTATCTGTGAGAATAATAAATCAGTTGTTGTTTTGTTCCATAAAGTTTGGTATGGAATAGGTAACTGGAACACTCTCTGATTCTTCTCAAAATAGCATCTACCCCTCTGTACACAAGACATTAGGTAGCCAATGTAAGTTAGACATTGGCTACCTAAAATGGCAGGGGGGTTGGCAATAAAGACACAAAGTGACTGGCTTACAGGTTTTCAAGATGGAGTTTAGTTTCAGAGTGTGTAGGGGAAGGTAGAGTCCCCACTGAATAGTTTTCATCTTGTCTAGATGGGTCTGGTGAAAGGAGATGGGGATAAGATTCTTATGATTCAATAGTGAGTAATTGTTATCATGGCTAATTGTGACTGTCGCAACTGTAAAGGCAGAAGTCTTGTAACAAACAGGAGTAGTTAATCTTACAGTCCAGAAACAGAGGACCCTAGGACCATCAAGGGAGAAGAGCACAAGCAGGATGCAGGATCCTATCCAGAGAAGCAGTGACACCAGAGATGCAGGCAGAGATGATGACATGGAGAGCGAGATTAGCTAAGTACTCCGGATTCATGAAAACAGAAAGGCTGTGTGTTGGCGCCAGGAGGCAGGCTTGCAGAATGTGCCCTTTGGTTGTTTAGATGATTATAAATTCCTGAGTGTTTTTGTGTACATTAAAGCAACAACAACAAACAAAACAGGGAAGCAGAAGCAAATACTGTTGAATGATGATGCATGATGCATGGAAGGGATTGTAATCAGTGTAATGAAACGAAATGAAATACGATAGGATGAATGGAAAACCCGAGGTTCTCCTATTTAAACTATCACTCATTTGACAATAAAAACTTTTTTAAAAAGGCATCTAAGTGAAAGTGGAGCTATTATTACCTAGAGGTTGTTGCTGTTAAGTGCCATTGAGTCGATTCCAACCCATAGCTACCCTGTATAGTGTTTCTGAGGAGCAGCTGGTGAGCTTGAACTGCTGACCTTGCAGTTCAAACAGTTTTGCAGTCCGGTGCATTAACCCACAGCACCACACAATGATGACAAGTTGGTTCTGGCACATAGTGATCCTGTATAGGGTTTCCAAGGAGTCACTGATTGGATGAAACCACTGACCTTTTGATTAGCAGTCCAGTGCTGATCCAATAGCGCCACAGCAGGACATCAGGACTCCTAGAGTTCTGTGTAGAAAAAGAGGCAACCTCTAGGAACTTTCTGTTTCAGATATGCTGGGCTAGACTTGGCTCTGAGTATCTTCAGCTGATTTACGGAGCTCTGGTGGTTCACTGGATTAAGTGTTGGGCTGCTAGCCAAAATATTGGTGGCTCAAGGCACCCCATGGGAGAAAGATGAGGCAGTCTACTTCTAAGCCACTCCATGAAAAATCCATTTCTCTCTCCACACACTCCAACGCTGACAACTTCCAGGTTGACCTAATTGCTGGCTTAAATCTTCACATCCTACCTCTAGAAACTGACTCCACGGCACTTAACAACAACAGTCCCTAGAGGTTTTTTACCCACCTTCTCAGGATCAGGAGACTTAGATTCCTTCTAGCACTAGCCCTCACCTTCAGGGTTTCATTGGAATGCTTGGAAGCATTCTGCAAGGGGTAGAGTCCTGATGTGGCACAGTTGTTAAGGCTGTCATCTGTCATAGTGACCCTGTACAGGTTTCTGAGGCTGTAAATCTTTGTGAGCACAGAAAGTCTCATCATTCTCCCAAAGATGGTTGGTTGGCTAACACTGCTGACCTTGTCGTTCACAGACCCGGGATTTGTGGCCTGTGTTTAGATGTAACTGGGTTTGGATCTACCCATTACTTAACTAGAGTGGAACTTCAGGCATGACTTTATAACTTTGTCTTCATTTGTAAACATTTTATAGTGGCTCTTAAACCCAAAAAACCCACTGCCATTAAGTCCATTTCAATTCATAGTGATCCTATAGAACAGGGTTTATATGTTGTTAAATGCCATAGAGCCGATTTCGACTTATAGCAACACTTTATTGGGTTTCTGAGGAGCAGCCGATCATGTGGCTAGCAGTTCAATGCTTATCCTATAAGGCTACACCAAGACTCATGTAAATTTGTATGGTGGTGGTAGTGTGTCGTTCAGTCAGTTCCGACTCATAGCAACCCTGCAGAGGGTTTCCAAAGAGCAATGGATGGGTTTGAACCACCAATCTTGCAGTTGGCAGTCCAGTACCTACCCTACAGAGCCAAGACCCACTGGGCTACCACGGTTCCTTTTAGAAAATAACAAATCCCGCTCCCCCCCCACCAAAAACAAAAAACCTCCTCTTTGTTTCCCTGACCGGGAATCGAACCCGGGCCGCGGCGGTGAAAGCGCCGAATCCTAGCCACTAGACCACCAGGGAACTCTCTTCGACAGACTGCCTACAATGATTAAATGACAATGTAAAAGCGTTATTCTGACACAAAGTAAGTGTAAAATTTATTTTAGTCCATTATTACAAATAAAATGTTCTAAAATCAATCTAAAGTGAACGATCTACCGTTAAAACCAGAATTCCTTGGTTGATCTCTCCACGGAACCGTTTAAAATAGTACATTTATAATTGGGATGAGATGATTAAGGTGAAGATTTGGGAGAAGCTGGAGAGAACGGGACTGGACTGGAACAAGAACGAGTACGAGGTGTCCAGGTCCATTTGGGAGTCTCTACGAACAGCAAGATCGGTTTCAAGCTCACCAGCCGCTCCTCGGAAACCCTATACAGGGTCCTTACCAGTCCGGACCGACTTGATGGCACTTAACAACAGCAACAATCTCAGGGGACTGACATTTCTTAGCCTTTGCGCTCTCCCGGAGCAGAGCCGGAAATAGCTACTCCTGAAGGATTCTGGGACCGCGCGTTTGGAGTTTGGTTCTGTCACTTTTCCCCTTGCTACATCCGCCGCGTATCTGGTATCATTTGATCTGTTCCCACCCCCCGCATTCCCTCCCTCCCCCCACTGTCGTGGGCCGAGACCATCCCTTCTCCAACTTTTCCTCTGTTTTGGGCCTGACTTGTGAGGAAGTTCTGGACAGCAACAGCACATCTGGAAGAGCAGCTGAGAGGAGAGCGAGGGCGGTACCGGATCTATAGGCGAGGAGCGGCGCCAGTGTAAACGGCGGGTCGCAGACAGGTTAGGTGAGGGGCCAGTTTGGGGGCTAGGGGCGGGGTGCGGGCTAGGTTAGGAATGAAATAAGGTGGGGGTGGGGCACGTCTGCGGGCGAGGGATGGAGTCTGGACAGCTTGAGGGGAAGAATGTCGGCTAGTCCAGCGTCTAGCCTTTTGGAGTACAGGTTGCTGGGCCTACTTGCACTTTTGGAGCCCCTGAATCGTTTTTCCCCAAAACTTCTGCCCTAGACATGGAATCTCCGGGCCCTACTCTTTGGCCAGTGAAGGCGACCGCTGTGTGCATCCATGTGCCCCAAAGACCAGCTGCCTTCTGCGGGATTCGATGTTGGACTTAGCTCTGCCTTGGCCCGGAACCCAAGTTTGAAGTTCCCTGAGCACCTCAGTGGGGACAAGTAATGGGTCTGACCAACCTGTTTGCTCTGAGCCGGCCAGAAAGGAGGGAGCGGTGGTTAGGTGAAGTCTGGACACTCCAAGAGTACGAACGCGGAAATCACAGTGCGGAGTTTTGGAAACATGCAGGTTTTTAGTACGTCCCTGGGTGGCGCAAATGCTTTGTGCTCAACTTTGTGAAAGGTTGGTTGGTGGTTTGAACTCACCCAGCGGCTCCATGGAAGAAAGGTCTGGCGATCTGTTTCCATAAAGATTTCAGCCAAGAAACACTATTATGGAGCTCAGTTCTATTCTGCAACATGCAGGTCTCCATGAATCAGAATCAACTCATGATAATGTGTTTTTTCGTGGCCTGGATAAAGACAGTGGTCTGGAATTGGGTTACAAGGAGAAATCAACTACTTTGGGTTCAGGATAGAAAAGAAAGCATGGCCAGCAAGGGAACTGTAGTTATCCCTTCCCTCCTGCCATTTGGCTGTAGTTTTTCTCTCCCATACCATCAGTGAAACCACACATTATGCTGCTTATTTGGGTTTGTAAGGACTGAAACTTTACTTGACCAAACTTTAGCATGGCTTCAAAAATTATCCAAAAGCACCTAGGCCTCCGCTTATCTATAGCATGACTAAACCCAGCTGTCAGGAAATATACAAGCAAAGACATTTCCCCTAAAGGTCATAACAATTAGGTTAGGCCGCCCTAAAACATCATTGGAAATACCCAACACCTGCAAGAAACTGACAAATTGACCACCAGAAACAAATCCGCGTAAAGGTCAGAATACATACTTTATGCCAAACCCCAATTGCAAAATGCTTATGCACTGTTGCGGAAATCTGCCTTGTGTAACCCTATAAAAAGTAATGAAACAAACAGATAGGGATCGCCTTCATCTCCTAGTTTCAGGAGTCCTTGTGAAGGTTGACCCCAACGCATTGGCAAATAAACCTTGCTTTTGCATCGAGCTCGAGTCCTGTTGATCTTTTTGGGGTCTCCTACCAGATAAGGCCATCTGGGACCTAACAGGTTTGGACTTTCAAAGTCATTCCCTCTTCTGCATTGCAGGAACATTCATTTCTCAAACTCTCATCTCATGCAAAGTGAAAGCCAGTTTCCCTACTCTTTGCCTTCTCATAGCTCCCTCTGATTCAACTAAACTGGTCTTTTTGCTGTTTCTGGAACAGTCTAGAAACTTGTTCTCCAGATATCTACATGCATGGTTCTCTCACTTCCTTCAGGTAGGAACTACAAAAATTGCTTTATCAGAAGAGCTTCTTGGCCTCCCTATCTAAAAATGTACATAACCAGCTGCCATTTTTATTTTTCCTTAGCACTATCACCATCTAACAGACTATATATTTTACCTTGTCATAGCTGCCTCACCTACTCGAATGTAAACTCCATGAAGGCAGGGATTTGGTTTTTGTCTCCCTCTTTTTTTTTTTTTTTTTTAATTACTGAATCCCTAAAAGCTGGAACAATGCCTGCCTGACACATACTAGGTATTCAATCAGTATTTGTGTGATAAAGAATGTATGATGGCATTGTTTGTCATAGTCAGGAATGAGAGACAACCTGGTGTCCACCATGTTGTTGTGTTGTTAAGTGCCATCGAGTCAGTTCCGACCCATAGTGACCCTGTATAGGGTTTCCGAGGAGCAGCTGGTGAGCTTGAACCACTGACCTTGCAGTTCAAACAGCTTTGCAGTCTGGCGCATTAACCCACAACACCACACCAGGAAAATGGAGTGGATGTCCACTATATCATTATATATAGCCGTTAGAAACAAAGACTACCTGTGCAACATGGAAGGACCATAAAGTCACAATACTCAGTAAAAAAATTACATGCAAAATTAAGAAACAACTACATATTTTTCCTCATATGCATGCAAAAATTGGATAGTGAATAAGGAAGATCATGGAAGAATTATGAGTTATGGTGTTGGAGGAGAATATTGAAAGTACCATGGGATACCAAAAGAACAAATAGATCTGTGTTGGAAGAAGTACAACCAGAGTGCTCCTTGAAAGCCAGGATGGCTAGACTTTGTCTCTCATACTTTGGTCATGCTGACAGGAAGGACCAGTCACTGGAGAAGGATATCATGTTTGGTAAAGTGGAGGGTCAGAGAAAAAGAGGAACACCCCCAACGAGATGGATTGGCACAGTGGTAGCATCAGTGGACTCAAGTGAAGTAGCAATGATTGTGAGGTTGGACCATGAGTGGGCAGTATTTCCTTCTGTTGTGCATAGGATCTTTATGAGGGGTACTGAGTCCATGGCACCTAACAACAACAAAACATAAGAGATCAGACGATGTATTGCATTGGGCAAATCTGCTGCAAAGGAACTTTTTAAAGTATTGAAGAGCAGAGATGTCAGCTTGAGGACTGAGGTGCGCCTGACCCAAGCCATGGCATTTTCAATAACCTCATATGGATGCGAAAGCTGGACAGTGAATAAGGAAGATCATAGAAGAATTGCTTTTGAGTTGTGGTGTTGGAGGAGAATACTGAAAGTGCCATGGACTGCCAAAAGAACCAATAGATCTGTTTTGGAAGAAGTGCAACCAGAGTGCTCCTTGGAGGCCAAGATGGCTAGGCTTCATCTCTCATACTTTGGACATATTGTCTGGAGGAAACAGTCACTGGAGAAGGATGTCATGCTGGGTAAGGTGGAGGGTCAGAGAAAAAGAGGAAGACCCCCAATGAGATGGATTGGCCAGGTGGCATCATTGATGGTGTCAAGTGTGGCAGTGGTAGTGAGGTTGGCCCAGGACCGGACATTGTTTCATTCTGCTGTGCATGGGGTCTCTATGAGTCGGTTCCGACTCGATGGCACCTGACAACAACAACAACATACAAATTCAAGACAGATATCAAATGCACTAGGGAGGAAGTGGGAGTAGGAAATAAAGATGAGAGAAAATGATAAATTAATACCAATTAAATAAAACATGAAAGGAGTCTTGGACCAGGTTGATAGAGGGCAGTGTACTGAAATTAACACTACATCTGAGGTTCATCTAAAAGTTATTTAATAATGTGAATATAATTGTTTTGTTTCTTATAAAAATTTTAATAAAGTGTGTATTTCTATGAGTTTCCGGAACAGGCTCCCCAGAAAATACTAAAACAATACAATAAAATAACAGCTTTGTTAAGGCATAATTGACATATAATAAACCGGACATATTTGAAATGTACGTGTTATTTCATTTTGGTACATGTTTATACCTGTGAAACCCTCACTACAATCCGAGCCAATTTACCCTTTAGGCACTGTAGATATAGTACCCATGATAACACAAACATGTTTTAATTTCTTTTTATTCAAAATTCTTTCATTTCTTTTAAGTTCAAAAGAAAAAACATGACTTTTTATATTGAAGAAAACATTTTAATGTGTAATACTAATACATCTTTATACTAATGAAGCTATGTTATTGGTGTTAAGTTCCATCGAGTGGGTTCCTACTCATAGTGACCCTGGTATAGGGTTTCTGAGAAGCAGCTGGTGAGTTTGAACCGCCGACCTGGCAGTTCAAACCAAACTTGTGGTCCAGTTCATTGTCCAAATATTTTAACACATTAAAAAACAAACAAACCCCAGACTTACTGTTCTGATAGAGGCTAGTGGTACCTCAAGACTGTGGCCCTTAGACACCTTTCAAACCTGGAACTGAACCCAGATCCAGGGACCAACTTTCAGCCAAACTATGCTTTTAATACTGATACCACATTCTTCTTCATATACTCCAGCCTTTTGGATTATTTGCTCATTATACAGACTGAATAAGTATGGTGAAAGAATACAACACTTGCACATAACTTTCCTGATTCTAAACCATTCAAGTATCCCCCTTTCTATCCTAAGGACTGCCTCTTGGCCTAGATACAGGTTCCTAGTGAGCAAAATTAGGAGTTCTAGAATTCCCATTCTGCACAATGTTATCCATAGTTTATTATGGTCCACACAGTCACATGCCTTTGCATACAGTCAATAAAGCACAGGTAAACATCCTTCTGGTATTCTCTGCTTTCAGCCAAGAGCCATCTGACATCAGCAATGATAATTCCTTGTTCCATATTTTCTTCTGAATCCCATCTTGACTTTCTGGCAACTCCCTGTCAATGTACTGTGGAAATCATTTTTAAATTAACTTCAGTAAAAATTTACTTGTATGTGATATTCACGATATTGTTAGATGATTTTCACATTCTGTTGGGTCACCTTTTTTTGGAATGGGAACACATACGAATTGTATTTGGTTGGTCAGATAGCTCTCTTTCAAATGTCTTGGTCAGCCTTTTTTCACTCAGCATAATTATTCTGAGATTTGTACATCTTGTTATGTGTAGCAATAAGTGTTTTTTTGTTTTGTTTTGTTTATTAACACTTTCATTGTGATTTGGGTGAAAGTTTGTAGAGCAAATGGGTTTTCCATTCAACAATTCATATACTTTTTTTTTTTTTTTACTTTTTATTGTGAATTGAGTGAAGGTTTACAGAACAGATTATCAGTTTTATATTCAATAAATCATATACTTTGTGTCTTTACATGGTTGCAATCCTCTCCACACACCAACAGTCAACAACATTTACCTCTATTTACTTAAACTATTGCATTCCTCCCTGTGTCTCCAGTTACTTTCATCTTTCCTCTGCTAACCTCCCTCTTGTATATTGCCTGTCCTGTCACCCATGTTGATATGTGTCTACCCAATAAATAACCTGTGAATAATTTTCCCTTCCCCCACGCTCCCTGTAACCATCACAGATTGTTTCTTTTATCAAGAAAATGGGGGTTTTTTGGTTGTTGCTTTTAACTTTTTACAACATTGATCTCATATAATAGTTGCTCTTTTGTGACTCATTTTACTCAGTATGATGTCCTCCAGGTTCAACCATGTTATGAGGTGTTTCACAGATTCATCATTATTCTTCAAAGTTTAATAGTATTCCATTGTGTGCATGTATGTACCAAAGTTTGTTAAGCCATTCTTCAGTTAATGGGCAATTAATTAGGCTGTCTCCATCTTTTTGATATGACTCTAGTAAACAGCATATTGAAGGATCCTGTTTTCTTATTTTTTCTGCTCTTTATGTCTCTTGACTGGTACATTTAATCCATTTATATTCAGTGCAATTATCAATCAGTATGAATTGACTGTTGTTATTTTTCTGTGGGTTTTTATTTTGTGTGTGTGTGTGGTGCTGCTAGATTCTTTGTTCCATATAATTTTTTATGCTGATTTCACTTTGTTTGTGGATTTACTTTTCATTTTCATGTCTGTTTTGTTTATGTTTACTAAATCTTTCTGATTTTCCTCTTTTTTTATTTAGATATGTAGGTATATTTTCTTAGAGATTACCCTGTAATATAATATTTTTTTCCCTTGTTTAAAACAGTCTGTTTTATCTTGAAGTCTAACTTGACTTCCTTGCCATTTGGAAGTTCTGTATCTACACAATTCCCTCTTTTTTCTTTTGTAGTTGACTTCATTATACATTGATATCTCTCATTCCCTATTTTCAGTCTGGTAGGTTTGTTTTACTTTAAATATTTCTATATCTGGATTGAGTTCTGAGTGGTGCTGTCATGTATGGTAATCTCAGTTTGTTGTCTGCTGTTGTTGGTCCTCAGTCCAAAGAACACCTTTAGCATTTTTTGTAAAGTTGGTCTGGTCATTACAAATTCCTTTAATTCTTGTTAATCAGGAAAAGTCTTAATTTCACCATTATATTTGAGGGACACATTTGCTGGATATATGATTGTTGGTTGGCAATTTTTTCTTTCTGAGTTTTGTTTCTCCTTTGTAAGTAGCTTTTTGTTTTTCCAGAGCTGCTCTCAGGACTCTTTCCTTGTCTTTGATCTTGGAATGTTTGTTTAGGACATGTCTCGGTAATTTTCTTCTGGGATCTATTCTGTTTGGGGTCTGTTCAGCTTCTTGTATGCTTTTGGGTGGGGGGG
>NW_006408560.1:21935090-21953457 GCF_000296735.1 Chrysochloris asiatica
ATCTTCCTCTAGTCGAGTTCTGATTATCAAGCCATCGAGGCTAGGTCAAATGGGTACTGTCTGCAAGTTTGGGTGTTCTTGTGCATCTCCCCTCACTTCATATCAGCTGGATGCTTCACTGTCAGCTCGAGCCCTCTAGGGCTATGTACTTGTCCATGGGCTCAGGTGTCCCCAGGTCTCACCACACTTTGGAGCAACCAGCCTTCCTCTTCTCTCTCTCACCTCCAGGTCTATGGGAGTCAGTGGGCTGTGGTTCAACTCAGCCTATTTCTTCATTGCTGCCTTTCCCCCTCTTCCACTCACCAGTAGACCAATGTGGTTGCCAGCAAGCTTACATGCCTGTTCAGGTGTTCCTTTTAAATGTCAGTCTTCGAAGAGAGTTTGTCCTGAAGGAACTTGATTGCTTGCCTTGATGGCTTCCTGGAGAACAGCTTGCTTATTCTTGTAGTAGCTAGCCATGCTGACATTTTTGTTTTGAGTTTTTCCTAATGATCTTTCTTTGAAGATGTATCTTCTGTTGCTCTAACTGTTCCAGGCTGGTCTGCTTGTCCTTTCTACTGGGAATGTCCCTCCTCATAAGTTTCTGGATGGGACTCAAGATTCCACCTAAGGTCCTATACTTTGCAAAGGCTTTGCAAGAGGCTCATTTCACTGGGCAAGTTCTAGAACCCCTTTTAAGTGTTCCAGTCAGTTATAGGCTAAAGACGGGCTTACAAGTTTTCTGTAATCATGTTTCCCAACATTCCTTTCTATCCCACTCAAGTGTCTATTATACAATAGTAGGCAAGGGAAACCAATATTCATAAGACAGTCAAGCGTTTTAATATTATTTCCCTTCTTCAAACTATGCCTGGATCCCTGTATCACAGACCCTGTTGTTCCAAGGTTGAGCATGCATCATTATTTACCTCTGTCCCACTTAGGCCATGCAAACCTGTCTCAGTGTTCCCCTTGTCTATCTTGTTCTTCTACCTCCTCCTCCTTCTTGTATTGCCCTCCTCAACACCCAAACTAAATCCCCCCACACCTCAACCCCACTGTTGTGGTTACCTTATATTCTATTAACTCTTCCCTCCATTTAAAACAGTCTATTTTATCCTGTAATCTACCTGACCTTCTAACCACCTGGATCTCTGTTCCTCTGTGTTTCCTTTCTTTCACATTGTGATTATTTTGGTCATAGACTGACTTCCAGATCCTCCGTTATTTTAATTTTATTCTGTTCTTGACTCTTCCATTTGTCGATTGAGTTCAGGGTGATGCTGCCACGTACATCATTCTTTGGTTGTTGTCTGTTCTTGTTGGTTCTCAGTCCACAGAACTTCCTTTAGGATGTTTTTCATAGCAGGATTAGCTTTAGCAAAATCCCTTAGCTTCCTGTAATGTTTTGATTATACCTTCATATTTGATTGAGCTTTGCTGGGCAGAGGTAGAGGATTCTTGGTTGGAGTTTTTTTCTTTCTTTCAGGGTTTTATATATGTCTCCCCATTACCTTCTTGCCTGCATGGTTTCTGTTGAAAGATTCTAGCTTAATCTGATTTGCTTGCCTTTGTATGTTATACTTCTCTTTTCTCTAGCTGCTTTCAGGATTCTGTCCTTATCTTTGATTTTGGAGTGCTTGATTATTGTATGTCTTAGTGATTTTCTTTTAGGGTCTATCCTTCCTGGGGTTCGTTGAGCTTCTTGAATGCATATCTTTTCGCTTTTCAGAATGTTAGGGAAATTTTCTTCCAGCAGCTCAACTATCTCCTCTGTGGAATTGTGTGATTCTTTCTGTTCTGGAATGCCGATAATTCTTGTTATTCCTCTTCATGTTGTCCAACATGAATCTTAGGCCTTCTTCAGATTTTTTTATCCTTTTTTGTGCTTGCTCTTCTATCTTAGTACTGTTGAGAGACTTATCTTCTAACTTGCTAGTTCTGGCTTCCATCTTTTCAATTCTAGTCCTTTGCCCTTTGCCCTTTAGTCCATTGCTGATATTATTCTATTATTAATCGTTTGGACCTCTTTCTGTAGGTTTTGAATTGTTTCCAATGCTGTATCTATCTTATTTGATTGTTCCTTATTTTTCTCAACTCCATTGTATAGTGTTTTGATACATTTTATAATAATTTTACTGAATTCCTTCTCAGGCACTTCCAAACCTTGCCCATCTTCCAGTATGGATTATAGGTCTACTTCCAGCTCATTTGCCTCAGTCACTTTATCTCGTTTCTGGACATGTGCTGCTATGGTCATCTGTTTCTGTTTTTTGGGCATATTCGGGAGTTATCTATGGCCCTAATACTTAGATGGGTGTGTATTTTGGTATTTTTCATGCTTTCTGATTGCCTCCAGGTAGATGTGGTCAGGAGATGGGCTTCCCTTTTCACTCTTCTTCCTGAGAAATTTCAACATGCCACTGTTGCTCATTGTGACATAACTCAGCATTTAATTTTCGGCCTATTTCCTTTTCAGTCTGCCTGTCCCTTTCCACAATCCCTGTTCAGGCCTTTTTCCTAGTGATAAACAATTCAGGGCCGGCTGTGGCCATTTTGCATTATCGTTTGGTTTTAAGTGAAAACTGTCGCTTTAAATTTTGAGGAGATCTGTGTGCATGCATAGTAGACCCCTCCGGGGGTAGGGGTGTCCATTCACTCAGGCACCCCCTCTAGTCACCAGAATGGAGGTGCACAGACAGCGAGAGACCAATAAACAGATACAATAAAAACCCCAGAATGCCCACACCTTTATCTCCACGGTTCAGTCAGGCATCTGTGGCTGCTCCAATTCTTTCCCTGCTTGGTCTCACCCAAGATGGTGGCTCTAAGAGCGGCTGAGCATCTTGAATTAGAAAGCAATGGATTTCTTGCTTCTGCTACAAATTCCCCTAGCTATAAACCTTCCAACCTTCTAAATATTCCTTTATATGTGGTTCAGAGTTCTGGCATCATCCCCTGAGCCTGCTTGGTCCTGTATCCTGTGTTGTTGCTGACGGAGCGCCTCACTGCACTTCTACCCAATCCACCATCTTGTTTGTTCTCCTATGTGCTTATTTATCTTCTTGTCCTTCATGATGTTAGGGAAGTTTTCTTTCAACAACTTTTTGACAATTTTTTCTGTGCTTGCCTCATTGTGTTCTGGAATTCCAATCACACCTCCTCATGATGTCCCACATAACTGTTAGGCTTTCTTCAGATTTTTTCATTCTGTTTCCTGATCTTCTAACATACTAGTATTGAGAGATTTAGCTTCAAGCTCACTAATTTGGGCTTCCATTTCTTCACATCTCACTCCTTTGCCCTTTCAATGTGTTGTCCATTTCTGAGATCTAAGCATTAATCTTCTGGATTTCTAATAGCATGTTTTGTATTGTTTCAAAATCTGCATTTATTTTGTCTGTTTGTTCTTGTAGTGTTTTTCTGAATTCTTCTGAACTTTTCATTGTAGTATCCTTGCTTTCCTGTATCTTTCTATGGGTCCTTTGAAGGTACCTAATTACCATTCTTTTGAATTTTTTAAATTATTTGGTTCTCTTATCTTTTCTTCATCTTGATCATTTGTTTGAGCCATTCTCCTTGTTTTCCTGTGAGCTAAAATTGTCTGCTGTCTCTGGCACTGTGAAAATTAACAATGCAGTTGTTAGACCAGGAGGGGAGAAATCTTTGGGGCCTTTTGTAATTCCAAGAGCTCAAGAGGTGCTTGTGGAAGGAATGTGACAGCAGAATTGCTGGCCCTAGATGGAGTTCCTACTGGCCTCAGTGTTATCTATGTTCAGGGCATTCAATCCGGAAGTAGTTCCTTGGGGGTGGGGTGGGGATGGAGGTAGAAGAGTGACTGGTTTAAAAGAGTGACTGGTGGCTCTGTGGGTTTTGTAGGTCTGGAGCTGAACCCACCTAAATACAGGCGTCAAAGCTGTACACCAAAGCAGTGCAGCAGGCACCCTGCCTCATGCTAACAGTAGATCAGAGTCTGTGTTGGGGGTGGATAAGGATGGGAGCTGCTCAAACTTCTGGAAGCGTGGGGGGAAAGGAGAAATCACACATTTTCTGTGGCCCACACGAATCTGCTCTGCCAGGCCTCCCTTTGCTGCCAAAGCTGCTCAGGAGATAGTTGAACTGCATCTAGCCAGCTGTTCATCAGTCATTCTCCTTTTCATTTATGTTGTGTTAATGTCTCTTTCTGTCCCAGCAGGAGATATTAACTTTCCAGCAAGCGCTCCATCCACCTCTCTAACCTTTTTCTGAAGTTCAGGGTGCCACTATTTTCATCTGTGTCTGTTTTATTTTGTCTCTGTATCTTGTTGTAGAGGGTCCGTGTAGTGTGTCTGCCTAATCCACCATCTTGCCAAAAATCCTAATTCATACATATTTTGATTCATGACATTGACTACAATTCCAAAAATGTAACAGTACCCTTCTCACTTCCTCTCTGTGTTTACCCTTTATTTTTGACTTTCTTTCCTATCCTATCCCTTCCTGCTGTCTGAGATTTATCTCTGGGAAAATACTGCCCTTTCTTTTTTTAATCTTCTACTGATGATTGTTCTAAGGTGTAGTGCCACCCTGATGTTATTGTTTACCTTATAGGTCTATCTCTTGGTTAAGTTAAGCCACAATTATTTTGTTTATTTTTTAATGAGTAGTATTCTATGTGGATATACCACAATTTATGTTTCACCTGTTGATGATATTTGGGTTATTTCCATTTGGGGAACTATTGCAACTAAAGCTGAACATATATGCTTTATTTGCTGTTTGGTAAATATCTAGTTGAATGGCTGAGTCATATTGTCATAGTTCAACTTTTTAAGAAACTTCCAAACTGTTTCCAAAGTAAATGTGTCATTTTACATTCCCACCAGCAGTATATAAAGGCTCCAGTTTCTCCACATTTTAGGCAATTTGGTATGATCAATCATTTCAATTTTAACCATTCCAGTATGCTGTAGTGATAACTTATTGTACTTTTAATTTGATTAATGAAGTGTGATTATTTGCCATCTGTATATCTTCTTTGGTGAAGTGTCTGTTCAAATCGCTTGGTTACTCATTTTTTTCTTTTTCTTGATGTTGTGTTGTGAGTATAATTTATTTTTAATTAATAGAAAATATGAATTGTTTCTACCTGATTTAAAACCACTTGGGCTGAGTCTGAGACACCGGAAGTAGAGAGAATGGATCAGTTTCATGATTGAGAACTGGATGGATACTGCTTAAAATGGAGACAATAAACAAAGTAAAGGCAGGTTTGGTGGGACTGACAGAGCAAGACGACTTGTGATCCTGACTCCTTAACCACTTTCCATCAGTTCCTGTGGGCACAGGGTTAATGCGACTGGCCATCAGTTTAAAGAGAAATAATCACCGGACACAGTTGGGCCTCGATACAGATTTGCAAATTGTCTCGAGGATACAGGTGGACGGGACCGGTCGCAGTCCTAACACAAGACCGAAGCCTGAGCAGGATCTGAAAATGGGACTGGCCTTTCAGGACCTGGCCCTGCACTTAGTCTTCTTGCGTCGGGGTTGTAATCAACTTCATTCACGAAGCGGCCATTTTCAGCTCCCATCCTGCGAATAGTGCCTTCGCAGAGTAAAAAAAGACATATCACGGAAACCGAAGGGGCCAAAGGGGCTCAAGTTTCACTGCTCCCGACGGCCCGAGTCATCCACAACCTCCACCAAGGTTGTCCTAGGCTGCCGCTAGCTCGCAGCTGGACATGTTAGGGGTCTGGGCTTGTGCCCTTCCAATCAGGCTCAGATAAAGGGTGAGTGATCTCGGTGGATTCTTCTTTTACTATTCGAATAAAGAAAAGTGAGAATGCAAAAACCCGGTAAATGCTGTTTCCGCCCGGTTTCGAACCGGGGACCTTTCGCGTGTGAGGCGAACGTGATAACCACTACACTACGGAAACCCGCTGCTAGCTGGCCTTCCGCAAACTACTCTTGAAATGTAGCAGCTCACGTGAACTTCAAACTAACAACAGCTGGGTGTCATCGGTGTACCAGGAATTTAGCTAGCAAATCCCGTCTAGCTGCTAGCGCGGATCACGGCTACAGCGTAAAATGAACTCAATAGTGCCTTCTCAAGAAATTTCCAGCATTTTAGGGGCTCCAGTCAGTGTTGCTGTTTAAACCCCCAAGTTCATGGGGCAGGGTTGCAGGCTTCCTTAAATACTCCAATCCTGTAGTCCTCTAAGGAATTCTTGACTCGAAGAGAGGATCACCTACCTGCACTTAACACGTGAGCTCTGCCGTGGGGCGAGCTGTAACTGTAAGTAGGAAGAAACAGGTAACAGACTTTGCCAAGATGAAGCAAGGATGATCGAAACAGGAAAAAAAAATGCACCGTACATTGTCCATCACTAAATTTGGAAGGTACTTTCACACTCTATCGCACTGAAAAGTTTACTAAGAAGGAAGTATTAATCTGTTTTAAAGATAGGAAACTGTAGCTAAATAAATTTGACTTGCCCAAGATGGTAAAAGTCAATTAACAAGAAAGAGATTGTTTTTTCTTGAGTCATGTTCTCACACCATCTCTGGTCTTCTGAGGACTACATTTTATTGTTTGAGGAAGCAAATGCAAAAGAGATAATAGAGATGAAAGGACTATAAAGGCTAGAGTGAGACTTGTTGTTGTTAGGTGTCATCAAGTCGTTACCCGACCCATAGCGACCTTACTGGAGGGGTTCAAATCACCTGGTGAGAGAGGGTACGGAAAGTTTTTCTAGGCCTTGGAGCCTCCATTGTGGGAAGGACTTTTGTATATTAAGAAGAGAAGAGTAAGAGACAGCAATAGTATTGTTATACCGACTCGATGGCACTAAACAACAGCAGCAAACATTACCTAGTATTGCTATAACAAAAATATCACAAATGGTGGCTATAGAAAACAAACTTGTTTTTCACAGTTTAGACTAGAAATATAAATTTAGAGTGCTGGCTGTAGAGGAAGGGTCTTTCTCTCTGTTGGTTCTGGAGGAAAAGCCTTATCTCTTGGAGATTTATTTCTGGGTAGTCTTGTGGTTTGGCATCTCTCTTCCCCCATCTCTGTTCTGCTGGTTTGTTTAATCTCTTTTTATATCGCAAAAGAGATTGACTCAAAATACACTAAACACTAATTCTGCCTCATTAACATAACAAAGACAACCCATTCCCAAATGGAATTATAACTACAGGTATAATGGTTAGGATTTAAAACTCATTTTTTGGGGAAAATAATTAAGCCTATAACAAGCACAAATGGTAGGAATTAGGTAAATTGAATTAAACTATTGCATTTTCCATGAAATTACAAATACACAAACTAATTTGAGTTATTGTGTAGCCTGGAATCAGTTCTGAATCACAGTGACCCTGTATAGGGTTTTCAAAGAGTGACTGGTGGTTTGACCTTGTATAGAGTTTCCAATGAATGACTAGTGCGTTTGAACCACTGACCTTGTGGTTAGCAGTCCAGTGCTGATCCTACAGTACCACACCAGACTTTAGTAAATCAGGGATGCCTATTATAGCTGTTGTGGCGCTAGGGGCTAATGATTGGACCACAAGGTCAGTTTCAACCTCAAGATCAGCAGTTCAAATTCACCAGTCACTCCTCAGAAACCCTACACAGGGTCGCAATAAGTCTGAAGCATCTCAATGGCACTTAACAACAATTATAATGTCTAGGGTGGCTACAAAAAGAATAATACAAAAGATATAATTAAAAATTAATAGCTCAAGTCAGGCTCCTCTGGCAGCAAAGCTGCAAGTTTTCCCACCTGGAAGCACATAGATGACCTGTAATTCAGCAGTTCTTCATGAATAAAGCACTTGTTAATTCATTATAAAAAAAACCAAAAAAGTTAATAGAGGAGATAAAATTGAACAACAAAAAAATAAACACAAGGCAAGACAGTAGTACTAAAAAAATAAGCAACATATGAAGCAAATAGAAAACAAATAGCAACATAGAAGACTTAAACTTATTTTAACTATTGGAATTTATAGTCTGTTTACATTAAATGCTTACATTTAATGGAAGCAGACTATATATTCCAATTTAAAAAACAGAACTTGTTAGACCGAATGAAACAAAACAAAATAAATTCAAGACCTAACTATGTGCTGCTTACAGTCACTTTAAGTATTAAGACACAAATTAATTGAAAGCAAAAGAATAGAAAATGGTATGTCGTGCAAACACTAAATACTCCCCCCCCCCCCAAAAAAAAAAAAAAAACCCAGAAGAAGCTGGTGGAACAATATCAATATCAGGCAAATGGTCTGGAAGCATCCACTAAAGCTAAACATACAACACCTATTCTGTGATCTAATATTCCACTCTTAGGCATTCCAAGAGAAGTGAGTGTAAATATCTACCAAAAGACACATAAGTATGTTCTTAGCAGCTTTATTTATAATAACTAGAAATTGGGAAGGGGGTTCCTCAAATATCCATTATTAGGCTAATGGATAAATAACTTGTGATAGATTTATAAAATAAATACTCACTGTGTTTAATAGATTTACCAAAACTGAGCCATACTCTCTGGAGTCAAGTTGATTCCAATTCAGAGTGACCTCATACAGGGTTTCCAAGAATGTCTATTAACAGAAACAGACAGCCTCATCTTTCTTTCCCTAGCGGCTTGGTGGATATAAATTGCCAATCTTGAAGTTGAGAGCACGGGTGTAACCATCTTGCCAGCATAAGTACTTTTTTCTTATTACCCCCACCCCCACTTTATCCTTGGAGCCCAGGTGTGACACTGTAGGATCAGTATTGGACTGCTAACTGCAAGGTTGGTGGTTCAAACCCACCAGTTACTCCTCTGAAACCCTATACAGGCTGGATATGGGTTGTAACTGATAAACAGTAATGAAGAATCTCTGGTAGCATAGTAGTTATTAATCAGGCTGCTAATCTCATGGTCTGCAATGTGAAACTACCAGCTTTCTGCTCCCGTAAAGATTTACAGCCTTGGAAACCTTGTATGTACATGGCACATACCAACAAGCAACAGCAATCTTGTTTTTTAAATGTATGTTTTGATAATTTTAGGTTGGAATATTAATAATTGCCTGGCTCTGCTTAGAACCTGGTTCTGGTTCTGATAAGTAGTGACCATCTAGACAGGCACAGGATAGTTAATAATGCCCTCCTTTGAGATATTTATTGGGGCATCATGACCACTTTGTGATTAAGTGTGAATGTTAGAATTATAGCTGGCCTGCATGTAGTATATGACTAACTTTATTGAGAAGTAGTATGAAAAATACTTGCAACAGAGACAGTGGAACACCAGTTAAACCAGCCTGCTTGCTGTGGTGTTCCACACTCGTCGACTTTCTAATAAATAATGTTTTTTTCTTTCTCAGCTTCATCTGGAGTGATTATTAATTGGGCTCATTTGCTCCAGGACATTAGACCCATGATTTTGGGGTAAAAAGGTGAACAACTCAATGCCTAATCCATTGAGCCACCAGGGCAGTTACTACCTCTCATAGATTGAATTGTGTCTCTACAAATATGTGTCAACTGAACCGCTGATCTTGTGGTTTGCAGTCCAGTGCTGATACTACAGCGCCACAACAGGAATCCCAAAATATGTGTCAACTTGTTTTTTGTAGTTGGCGTCAGGAGCGAGAGATTTATTGCAATGGCTCCAGAATCAAGGAAGCATAAGGTTTGTAAGAGAAAGAACCAAGGGGCATAGAAAGTGAAACTTCTGATTTTTAGATGGTTAGTTTGGATTCTGTTATCTGTAATGGCTGAAAGGAATGCTTCAGTGGAGGGCAGGGAGAGTGGCAGTTTCTGGAGATGCCTAAAGCAGATGTCATGTTGGTTGAACTAGGTGACTAATAGGGGGCCAAAGCCTACTGGAATCAATTCTACCGGATGCCCAAGGCCATATGAATATGAATGGGGCTACTCTAAGGGAGAAGAAAAGACTGAACCTAAGTGTTTTAAAAGGTTAAGGTGTTTGGCTGCCTAATGGATATTGGTTTCTTTGGCTTACTATTCTAAAATAGATTTACATGGGTGATGGGAATTAATATTGGGAATTATGATTACAGAGAGCTTGTAAGGCCTTCTTCAACCTATACTTGGTTGGATTTGCTAAAAGGGGAGCTCAAATTTGCCCAAAGAAATTGTCTTTTTATTAAGCCTTTGTAGAGTATGGGGGCCTTAGGTGGAATCCTGAACACCATCTAGAACCTTCAGAGTTGATACATTTGCATTTTAAAAGACATGCAGACCAACCCAGAACTGCTGGGAGAACACTTGGTGCAGTACTGTGGAATAAAGCACTGGACCGCAGGGTCAGTTGGAACCACAAGGTTGGCGGTTCAAATTCACCAGCCACTCCTTGGAAACTCTAGGGTCACTATGAATCAGAACTGACTTGACGGCATTTAACAAGAACAGACTCCTAGTATGGTGCTGTAAGATAAGCACTAAACTGGGAACCGCAAAGTCGGCAATTCAAACCCACCAGCTGCTCCTGGAAAACCCTGTACAAGGTCACTATGAGTCAGAACTGACTCGGTGGTACTCAACAAAAGATAACTAAGATAAGCAAGTTATTTCTAAAAATCACTTACAGTAATACATTAAATGATATATCTATTAAAAACAAAAGTACCTATGTAAACAAGTATCTTGATTTCTTAGGAATCTCACAGATATTTCCTTGAAGGGCAGCACTTCTGACAGGTAGAACAGGAGATTCATGATTGAAGTAAGCAGAGATAAAAAGCAAACTGTTAAGACTTTTTGAATTTCAATTAAGCTGTTTGCCTTGGAGGCATTAAGGCCAGAAAAGACTGTGCCCATCAGTGAAAAATTCCCTTCTAAGACTGACAGTTGAAGGGAATCATTGAGCTGTATGCTCACTGGTGACCAACTGGGTCTACTTGTAAGTGGAATTAGGGGAAATGCAGCACTGAAGACATGGGCTGAGATTGGACACGGTCAATTGGGATAAGAGAGAGAAGAGGAAGGGCTGACTGGTCTGAAGTTTTGAAAGTTGTATGAACTCCTGAGTCCAGGGGCACTGAGAGCAAAGGGGCCAGCTACTCTGAAGTGACATTTTTCTATAGAATACTGTATCTACAGTCTCTCAAGACATGACTTTTGTCTCTTCCTGGTGGTCTAGTGGCTAGGATTTGGCGCTTTCACTGCTGTGGCCTGGGTTTGATTCCCGGTCAGGGAAGTTGAGTTTTGTGGGGCCAATCCCCCCAGCCCCAATCATTATTACTACCTTTGTAAGTTCACTCGCTAGTGCTCACGCCACGTCTTCAAAGAAGAGGGAGGGTGCGAGGAATTCAAAACAAAATAAAGGAGCTATGTATAGATTTTTAACTCTCTTGCTTCCACCCCACCTCATTGAGAATCACTGGTTTATGTGTTTTTCAATACAATACATGTAAGTTTTTCATGAAACATGTGAGGTATTTCAAATGACTTCGAAATCTAGAAAAGTTTAATTATTGAAGGCATAGTTTTAGTAATCGATGTAATTTTTTCTCAGTTCATTAAAATCTCTGTTGTTATTGTTAAGTGCAGTCGAGTCTAAAAGCAACTAAATGACAGTCCAGGAAATGTTATCAGCTATGTGTTCTTCTGCTGGTGGCATATCCAAGTGTTCCCAGACATCTCAATTAGAAAGAACATTGAGCTTGTCCATAATTCTTTACGTATTTTAGACATGGAATAACAATTTACTACGTTTGGTCTTGTAAACATAATAACGCATATGTTAAATAAAACAAGACTTAACTTTACCTGTAAGCCAGAAACTTTAATAAGTAGATCAAAAGCAATTATTTTTTAGTAGCAAATTGTATTACTAATGTCCTTGGCTCCCCAGTGACCTTGTCTCGAGCTTCTCAATGACTTCCAAATCACCTGGGGTACGGAGGGAAGGTGTGTTAAAGCCGTGCAGATTTTATGTCCTACCTTCTTGAGCTAAGAGGCACAGAGCATCGCTTTGGTGAACAACACCCAGGAGCTGTTCAACAGATGACCGATCTCATAAAGATGTGCTCCAGCATAAGTGGAGATAGTGGGAAGAGCAATAGTTGTTAAGTGTTGTCGAGTGGGTTCCAACTCAGCAACCCTGCACAGGATTTCCGATGAACGGCTGATGAGTTTGAGCCGCCGACCTAAAGGTTAGCGATCCAGTGCTTTTCTTATAGTGCCACACCAGAACTCCAGTTGAATTTAATAATGAGAAAGAATAATAATAATAATAATAATAAACACCACACACACTAAATAAAGCCAGGTTTCCCTAACTGGGAATCAAACCAGGGCCACAGTGGTAAAAAGCACCAAATCCTAGCCACTAAACCATCAGGGACTGATGCTAGATAGTAATTGAAAGATGATAGTAGCACCCATTAGGAAAAATATATTAGGGTTGCACAAGTAAAAAAAATTCAATGACCGCTTAAACGGTTTTGAAGGTGTTCTTTGGACATTTATACATACATATATATATATATAATTTTACATTAAATAAAGGGAATATAGGTAAATACTGTTAACTGATGGTGCATGGAGGGGATTGTAATCATTGCAATGAAAAAAATGTGATTTGTTGAATGTAAAACTGATGATCTGTAAACTTTCACTCAATTCACAATAAAAACTTCAAAAAAGGAATTGTTTTGATACGCTGGGTGCAGTGACTGCTGCCTGGATTAAAACATGGCAGGAGACTTTAGTGGTAGGAAAATTGGAGTAAAGTCAAGCCAGGGAAGAGGAAAACTCTTTACTACAACTTTTTTCTGTCTCTGATGCCCTCTGACTAAAGGGGCTTCTCATATTTCTTTTGTTGTTGTTCAAAAAATCTGTGGGCTTCTCTGATTTTATAGTTTTCCCGTAGTTGATTGAGGAAAACATGTCCCTCTCTTGTTCCCCTCTCCTCATAAAGCGTGTATTCCTGACCTTTGAATGTGTTTTTCCCCGGTGTAGGGGGCGGTACATGCAAGGCCCAAGGGAACATGTCCACCTGTAGCAACTCCTGTTTCAGGAGTGTAGCTGGAAGTTACTTCCAATGCGCTGGACCTCAAGGTTGGCAGTTCAAGCTCACGAGCCGCTCCTTGGAAACCCTAGACAGGGTCACTATGAATGGTAACCAGCTTGCTGGCACTTAACAACATCCTCGGAAATCCTATTCAGGGTCTCTATGAGTCTCCACCACACACCACCATCATGCTCTGTAACTTGTACAAGGCAGTGACTGACTTGTATAAATGCTTGGAGTCTGATTAGGTCTCTTACCCCATCAGTATTGAAGATGGAGTAGGCCTCTAATGAGTGCACCCAAGGATAGACAAGTGGGCAAAGGGCAGCTGTTTGCTGATGTGTGAACAGTTTGAAGTTGGCAGGTAAAGTACCCACACACCAGCACAAGAATCCTCTCAGTGGAGGAAGGAACACAACTGAGAAGAGTAGATCGTCCTTGTACCACCAGGCTTAGGCAGGGAACTTTGTGGAGTCCCAGGTTCTAAATGGGAATCTGGCCTCACAGTCCTTGTTGTTATTGTTAAGTAGCATCGAGTCTGTTCCAACTCATAGGGAAAGTCCCCATATCTGGTTTGGGAGGCTGTAAATCTTTGCGCAAGCAGAAAGTCTCATCTTTCTTCAGAGGTAGACTGGTGAGTTCCAATCACTGACCTTGTGGTTTGCAGTCCAGTGCTTATCCTACAAAGTCACAGGACTTTAAGAGTTTTTTTTGTTGTTGTTGTTTTGTCAAAATCTTATTTTCTTTAGCTGTTTATTAGCTTAATGTGTAAGTCAAAGATATTTAGACATAAGGTATGAGGGTCTCCATTTTTACTCTTGACCACAGTTGCAAATGTTAGAAGCACAGTTACTTTTCTGACCACCAGGCCCAAACATGTATCCTGCTGTCAATCTTCCCCTACTTCCCAAAGCCCCACCCCTAGTGAATGGCAGCACAGTTGGACAAATAAATCCAGTCCTTTTCCCCATGCACCATACTCATTAACCATCAAGTCCTTTCTGTTTTAACCTCTGTGACTTCCTCTCCAGTGAAGGCATTGTCAGATTCATTGGGGGAGTAGTGTCACTTTAGCAACTCAAGCAATCCTTTTGTGGTCTGAAAGTAGTGGGATAACAGGTATGCATTTACTTCTTAAAATTGTATTCAATAGTATGTCTTTAATTTTTTTAAATTATATTTTATGATGTTTTCAGTGAAGATTTGCACAGCAGTTTAGATTCCCATTCAGTAATCTCCACACAAGTTGTTCTGTGACATTGGCTACATTCTTCAAAATGTATGAACATTTGCATTGTTTCTATTCCGGTTGTTCCAGTTCTATTAATCTAGTGTCCCTGCTCCCATACATTTTCATCTTTGTCTTAAAGTAATTGTCGGTCATTTAGAGCATGTTTTTAATTGAAAAAAATAACATCATAAAACTAAAAGAAAACAACAATAAAACCATTTCTGTTTCTTCTCATTCCAAGAGCCCTGTTTCAACTATAAGTTAATGAGAGGAGAGAGAAAGGACAAGTAATTTTTCTTGTATGTCCCACTAGATGGATAGTGACACTTTGTACTAAGTACATAGAAGAGAAAACTACCTTTTTCAAAGTGGTGCTGTGGGTTACATATTGGGCTGCTAACCACGAGGTAGGTGATTCAAACCCACCAGTCACTCCCTTGGGAGAAAAATTTACAGTCTTGGAAACCCTTATACAGGTTCACTATGAGTCAGAATTTACTAATGGTAATTGGGTTTATGTATGGGGGAAATGCTGAAACTTATAAACACTCTTGTCCCCTTCTAGAATTTTCTTGTGAGAAGATGAGTCCCAGAGACAGGTCTAGTACCTTTGAAGTTGTTATTAAGTACCTTAGAGTTGGTTCTCACTCATAGTGACACTGTATAGAGTTCCTGAGGAGGAGCTGATGGGTTTGAACCTCTAACCTTGTGGTTAGCATTCCAGTACTTATTCTAAAGCACCATACCAAGTCTAGTACCTTGGTGGTGGTTATGTGTCATGAAGTTGGCGGTAAATCTTTATGGGAGCAGACAGAATCATCTTTCTCCCTTGGAACTGTTGGTAGTTTTGAACTGCTGATTGTGAGATTAGCAGCCTGACTCATAACCATTATGAGTACCTTACTGGAACTTAAAAAGAAACAAGTCAGCACATAGGCTCCCCTTATTATGTAACTGAGTATGTTATATAACCTGGCCCTCTGCCATTTTTATCCTCTCCACCTATGAAAACTATACCTCACCTCCACTTGACAGCAAAAAATTGAGAGCATTCTGCTCTCTTGCCAAAATCTGCCTCGTGTGTATGTGCACCCCAATAAATTTACTCACCCTGGACCTTTCAGGATCATCTGAAAATCTCTCAGCACTGAGCTATTAAAGTGGCCACTTTTATTATTCAATCGCAGGATTTTCGGATAATAGTTTGGTTTTTGGTGGTTTGTTTGTGACAATGCTAAGACAATAGCAATGTAGATCCTTTGGTGACAAGTTATTAACTGCTATATTATAGACCACGGGCTACTACTAGGTTCTCTTTCCAGAATGTTAAAGGGATTATTTTTTTCTGACTTTAACCTCAACAGAGCTCTTTCACCTATTCTAAATACTCATATTTTCCCACAACCAATGTTCAAATTTCAGTTATCTTAGTTACAAACAGTGGAGTCTTGGTGTGGCACAGTCGGAAAAGTGCTGAACTACTAACCACAAGCTTGGTGGTTCAAACCTACCTGCTGCTCCTCGGAAACCCTACAAAAGGTTGCTATGAGTTGGAACCAACTCAACTGCACTTAACAAGAGCAGAAATAAATGCTGGAAAATTAAGCATAATAAGAATTAATAGAGAGGTATATTGGGGTGTTGTTGTTAAGTGCTGTCGAGTTGGTTCTGACTCATAGTGATCCTGTATAGGGTTTCCAAGGAGCAGTTGGTAAACTTGAACCACCAAACTTGAAGTTCAAACCAACCGTGTAATCAAGTGCATTAACCCAGAGCACATTAACCCCAGGTATGTCATAGAATTACAAAGTATCCTGGAGAGCAAGATCCAGAAATAAGATGATTTATAAAATAAAGTCAGAAATAACCATCCAAATGAAACCAAAGATGAGTAGATAAGGGGGACAGGGAAACTAGGCTAATGGAAACAGAACAACCAGAATGGAAATAATAATGCTGATATATTATGGAATAATGTAATCAATATCAGAACAACATACACTATGCATGTATGTTGTTGTTGTTAGGTGCCATTGAGTCCAACTCATTGTTGCTGTTGTTGTTAAGTGCCATCTAGTCGGTTCTGACCCATAATGACACTGTATAGGGTTTCTGAGGAATGGCTGGTGAGTACCACACCAACTTTGCAGTCCAGTACATTAACCCACAACACAGCCGTCAACTTTCCTGTTAGCAGTCCAGTGCTTATCCTACAGTACCACCACCACACTAGGACTCCAACAATATGTATTGTATTGCTGTTGGTAAGTGTTGTTGGGTCAGTTCTGACTCATAGAAACCCTGTATAGGATTCTGAAGAGTGGCTGGTGAGTTTGAACTGCTGACCTGTGGTTATTAGTCCAGTGCTTAGCCTACAGCAACACACCAGCACTTCAACAACATGCATAGACTTGTTCAATGAAGACCTAACTTGTTGAGCAAATTTTCACTAAAAGCACAATAAAATAGTTTTAAGTGTTAAAAATTGAAATAAATAAAATGGAGGAGGCTGTTTCAGCAATAGTAGGAAGTCAAAGGACAAAGAAGAAGAGAAAAGCTTTCCTAAAAGGAAATCAAACCTGGATCATTGAAGGAACTCTGAGTTCTAGTTCTAGTTCTAGCTTAGCAGCCCAAACAGGGCATAAGAGAATATGCTTCCTGGTATCCTTGAAGTGGATGGTGACTGAGAGGGGAAGCAAAGCTTCTAAGACACTGGCAAACCAATGGTGGAGGGCACAGGGTGGAGGCCAGGTGGCAGGCTGTGCTGTATTTACTGCCAGTTTTTTGTTGATGTAATTTAGCAAAATCATGAAATTCTCTTATTTTGTATCATACTTTCTCACATATCTGTGTAATTACACCTATTTTATATTACACCTCCTCACACTTTGTATCTCATCGTCCTAGGGTTGTGGGAAGATAGACAAGTAGTTAGGTATAGACAGCAGAGACAAGTTAGCAGAGGTATAGACAGCAGAGACAAGTTAGCAGAAACCTAACCTATCAGTGAAAGAAGCCAAGAAACAAATTATTTGTACAGCAGAACCCCAGAAAGATCAGGAATTAGGGGCATGGAATACTTTGGGAAGCAGGACTGTTTGTGGGGTCTGTTCTGCCCCACTATGACCTTCTGGAAGCACCTCTCTCTTATATACTAATGCATATAGTACTGTTTAGAAGATATTCACTGTCCTTAAGGAGAAAAGGTGTATGCCTGATCTTGTTCTCCCTTGAATTGTGTTGAATTCTCTGAATTAAACACTATTCTTCAATAAACCTATGGATGACTGATAATTTAAACTACAGTGTTTTGTAATCTTCCCCTCTCTCTTCCTCCTAGCTGTCTATGGAGGAGGCAGTCATCCCCGCCTGCATCATGGCTGCCTTCAGACCCCTAGTGAAGCAAAAGGTCATCAAAAAGAGGACCAAGAAGTTCATCCGGCACCAATCAGACTGTTATGTCAAAATTAAGCATAAGTAGCACAAACCCAGAGGTATTGACAACAGGGTACAGAGAAGTCATAAGGTCCAGATCTTAATGCCCAACGTTGGTGATGGGAGCTACAAGAAAACAAAACACATGCTGCCCAGTGGCTTCCACAAGTTCCTGGTCCACAACGTCAAAGAGCTGAAAGTGCTGCTTGTTGTTGTTGTTGTTAAGTGGCGTCGAGTCGATTCCAACCCATAGTGACCCTGTACAGGGTTTCCAAAGCTGTAAATCTTGACGGGAGTAGAAAGCCTCATCGTTCTTCTGCGAAGCAGCTGGTAGTTTTGAACTGCTGACCTTAAGGTTCGTAGCCTGATTCGTAACCACTACACTACCAGTGCAACAAATCTTACTGTGCAGAGACTGCTCACAACGTTTCCTCCAAGAACTGCAAAGCCATCATGGAAAGAGCAGTCCAGGTGGCCTTCAGAGTTACCAATCCCAATGCCAGGCTGTGCAGCAAAGAAAGTGAATAGATAGCAGTTTGCTAGTTTTATTTGTGTTAAGTAAAAGCGTAGTAAATAAATAAATAAATAAATTGTTGTTGTTGCTGTTGTCAGGTGCCATCGAGTCCGAACTGACTCATAGTGACCCCATGCACAGCAGAACGAAACAATGTCCGATCCTGGGCCAACCTCACTACCG
>NW_006408560.1:21956107-21956916 GCF_000296735.1 Chrysochloris asiatica
CAATTTTCCATTAACTGCCAGTGGCCTCATTTGTTACACTCAGCCCTAGAGGGCCTCGAACCTCTGACTAGTCTTACACGGTCTGCAACACCACACCAAGGCTCCTAGAGGGAGACTTGAAAGGACAGAAAATTGACTTCGACTGAGGGAAAATGTCAACTTGCTGAAGCTCCCTGTGTGGAGCCAAAAGTAGACTGAAGACCGGGAGGCACATCATCTTAATATAGCAGGACTCTTCAAACTGACACAAGTCTATTCCCCAGAGAACCTGGCAGTGGGCTTATAGGGAGGGAAGGCAGAGAAGTTGATAAGTAATGAATTTGCTGATGAAGAAATGCTGAAAGAGGCTTTAAAGAAGCTTGATTTTCTGAAGGACCATGCTGAAACATGCAACCAAGTGTTTTTTAAATCAAGAAAATTATAACTTTAGTAAAGAGTGCAGTTCTAAACTCCACTAGCCAGGGCTATAATTAATTAAGGAATTAAAATAAATAAATTGAGGCATATTAATTGAGGAATTAATATAAATAAATGAGACATGGGGAAACCTCCGCATGAAGAATTCATTGTCTTTGCAAAGCAACAATGAAATACTTTCTTTTCTTTCTCTTTTTCTTTCTTTCCTTCTTCCTCTCTTTGGATGGCAGAGCCACAAAGAGTTGTTTTATTATTTTTTATGCACAGACCCCTAGTTTAATTTTTCTCTTAATGAAACATTCTCCGAGTTATTCATGATTTTATTAGTATCCCTTTTACTTTAGATTTTTGACTCTCCTACACTATAGTATATTTTTATTAAAAGTTAGAAG
>NW_006408560.1:21957646-21959582 GCF_000296735.1 Chrysochloris asiatica
CCTTGATGTCATTGATTACTATGAATGCAATGTTTTCTGTAATGGTATATAAGGGGGTTGTAAGGCAGAACAAAGAAGTAGTAGTAGTAGTGACAAGAATAGGGGGAGAAGAAGGAATATGAGATGGAGAGGAGACGAGACAAGAATGGAGGGAGGATAGAGGAAGTAATGGAGAGAATGGGAGCAGAAGAGGGGAGCAGGAGAGGAGAGAAGGGAAGCAGGAGCCAGGGGAGAGGAGAAAGGATACAGAAGATATGAGCAGGAGAGCAGGGGAGTAAAGAATGAGCGGGACAGTAAAGAATGAGAATAGAGTATTAGAGTAGCCATAGAAATAATAATAATAAAGCATGTAATGAGAAGATTTTGAATTTATCATGATCCATGACTCCGTAATCCGCCGACACCGCATACACTTTCGGAAAAACCCTGGAATAAGTCTGCTGGGGCTGGCTCCCGGCACTCCACTAACCCTGGCCCCGTTTCTTTGAAATACTAAAAGCAGTTAAAATTTCAGAGTTGGAAGCTAGGAGATTTTACCAAATCTTTTGATGTTTCCACTGGTATTTCCTGCCGGTATTCAGAGGCACCGGATCCAGGAAATACAGATCAGTCCATTACACTTAATTAGGCTTAGACAACTGGTACGCTGAATACTGTAAGTCTTAACAGGTTAGCCTCAAAACATAGTAACAATTTAGTTGATGTGGCACTGTGGGTTAATGCGCTGGATTGCAAACTTGGTTTGAACCATAAGGTCAGCGATTCAAGCGCCCCAACTGCTCCTCAGAAACCCTATACAGGTTCAGTATGGTTTGGAACCTACTCCACGACACTTAACAGCAGCAGTAGGATAAGCAGGAGTCCTGGTGTGATGCTGTAGGATAACGCACTGGACCACAAAGTTGGCTTGAACCAGTTCAAACCCACCAGCCTCTCCTCAGAAACTTATATACACAGGGTTAGAATCGACACAACTGCTCTAACAACAACACTAACCACAAGGTTGGTGATTCATGCTCACCAGCTGCTCCTTGGAAACCCTATATATAGGGGTACCATGAATGGAAACCAATTAGGTGGCACTTAACAACAATAGTTAGCTGGTATGAAAAATTACCTTCTTAAAATATAAAATAACAGGGTGTCACTCCAAGCACTCCGGTACAAAAACAAGGAAATTTCAGTGAATTGTCTTTTATTTATTTATTTTTTTAAGTTTTATTGTGAATTATGTGATAGTTTACATGGCAGAACATTAGTTTTACATTCATCTTATCCTATATATTGTTTCATTGCCATGGTTACAATCCCATCCACGCATCATCAACCAACTAAAGGGTATACACTACAAGCCTGCCCTCCCGATCTCCCCATCCCCGTTGTCAGCACACAGCCTGTCTCCCTCTCTATGTTTAAAGTCCCCAGCTGCTCCATCTCTCCAGTCATCATCTCTGCCTCCATTTCAGGCATCTCAGTGAACAGTCTTTAACGTTTTATTAAACATTCCAAAGTAGAGGTTTGACAGAAGTGCAAGCAACGGACACAACTGGATGAAATCCCAATCAACAGAGCCACTCCTGACAAAACGTTTTAACAATCACCTACTTACTGTCCACAGTCTTGAATACATGCGCAGGATTGGGCCAACTCCACGCTCCTTCTGCCTCTCGGGCCTCCAGACCCGTGCTCACACGCCTCTCACAAACACTTGACAGGCACATCCCTCTCACAGGTGATGCTCCCAGCCTCTTCAGTCCTCTAGCCTGGCCAGACACAGCAGCGCTGCCCACCACTGCAACACCCCTTCTTGCCTGCCGGCCCCCACATCTCCACGTTTTGCTACTCCGCATCACAGCTGACTAGTATGTGTGTGTGTGTGTGTGTGTGTGTGACACAGAAGGCGAGAGCAGGTGCAGGAGACTGTGCGTCTGGCTGA
>NW_006408560.1:21959682-21960284 GCF_000296735.1 Chrysochloris asiatica
CACGGCCTCTTCTGAATCCAGCTTGAACCTCTGGAAGTTCTCTGTCAATGTATGATTATAGCCGTTTCTGTATTACCTTTAGCAAAACTTTACTCTCAGTTTGCTAGTTTTATTTGTGTTAAGTAAAAGCGTAGTAAATAAATAAATAAATACAATGTTTTGTATACACCTATTGAGGTACACCAGCTCCCTTCAGCCAATATATTGTTCCTGCATAGCATAGCTTTTTATCCACCACAGCTTTGTAAATGGAAGAAAAGAATAAGAAATCAGAGTCCCATTTGTGCTGGGAATTTTTCAAAGAGCACAATCAGCTCATACTGTCCTTGTTGCCAATTCCAGTCAGTGTTCATGAACTGAAAAACTATGGCAATTGTATGTTTTCCTTCTCATCATTTTATTTTTAACTCCTTGTAGTATGCCTGTACATCATAAAACAAATACAAGTTTGACATATGAACGTGTGAATAAATAAATTAATGACTGGGATATCATGTTTGGTAAGGTGGAGGGTCAGAGTAAAAGAGGAAGACCCCCAGTGAGATGGATTGGCAAAGTGGGCTCAAGCGTGGCAACAATTGTGAGATTGGCCCAGGACCGGG
>NW_006408560.1:21960384-21960898 GCF_000296735.1 Chrysochloris asiatica
CAGAGTAAAAGAGGAAGACCCCCAGTGAGATGGATTGGCAAAGTGGGCTCAAGCGTGGCAACAATTGTGAGATTGGCCCAGGACCGGGCAGTGTTTTGTTCTGTTGTTCATAGGGTTGCTATGAGTCAGTACTGACTCGATGGCACCTAACAACTACAACAGCAGCAAAGAGACTAGGGTCATGTTGGAATTTTGTGTTCTCATAGAGAAGACTTCAGGAGGCCCAGGCAATGATAAGAAAGTATGCTTTAACCCCTTCCCTGGTGTTCCTGAACTAAGAGGGATACTTGTTGTTAGGTGACGTCCAGTCAGTTCCAACTCTTAGGGACCCCGTTTTTTAGGAGCAGCTGGTGATCTTGAACCACCGACTTTGCGGTTCAAACCAAATTTGCAGTCCAGCGTATCAACCCACAGTGCCACACTGCCGGGGTCTGGCCCCGACATAGTTGTCACGAGTTTTTGGTTCACGAGGAGGGGAGATCCAGCGGCGATAGGGATAGCGAAAGAATACACA
>NW_006408561.1:0-1111 GCF_000296735.1 Chrysochloris asiatica
CAACTGATTCTCGACAAAGTACCTAAGTATATTGCATGGGAGGAAGTGGTCTCTTCAACAGATGGTGCTGGCAGATCTGGAAAGTGATATGCAAAAGATTGAAACAAGACCTTTACCTCACCCCCTATACAAAAACCAACTCAGCATGGATTAAAGACCTAAATGTGAATCCCAGAATTATAATGGCCATCAATGAAAAAAATAGGGACAAATGTGAGGGCTCTAATACAGGGCATACAGACTACCAAACATTTTGAAAATTACACAAACAAAAGTAGACAAAATAGATGATGGAGACATACTAAAATTAAAAACTTATGTACATCAAAAGACTTAATCAAAAGAGTAAAAAGGGAGCCGACAGAATGGGAAAAAATCTTTTGCAATGACGTATCAGACAAGGGACTAATATCTAAAATATATAGGAAACTACAACACCTCCACAAGAAAAAGACAAATAACCCAATTAAAACATGGGCACAGGACATGACCAGATATTTCATCAAGGAGGAGATCCAGGCAGCCAACAAACATATTAAGAAATGTTCATGATTACTAGCCATTAGAGAAATGCAAATCAAAACAACAATGAGATACCACTTCACACCAGCAATTACAGCAAAGATAAAAAATTAGAGGACAATAAATGCTGGCTAGGATGCAGAGAGACTAGGACCCTCCTACATTATTGATGGAATTGCAAAATAGTCCTTCCTCTCTGGAAAGCAATATGGCACGTCCTCAGAAGTTTGGAAAATTAAATACCTTATGATCCAGCAATTCCTCTACTTAGTATTTACCCACAAGAAATACGAGTCATAACACAAGTAGATACAATGCACACCAATGTTCATAGTAGCACTATTTACAAAACAAAAGATGGAGACAGCCTAAGTGCCCATCAGTGGAAGAATGGACAAACAAACTTTGCTACATACACACAATGGAATATTATGTTACCTTGAAGAATAAAAAGGCAGCTGCAAGCCACTGCATAACATGGATGAACCTTGAGGACATTATGCTGTGATTAAAGGGACATAGGACCATTATTGCAAAAGATTAAGAAAAAGAATCTACACTAAAAGGGGGGGGGGATATATATATATTT
>NW_006408561.1:1675-13338 GCF_000296735.1 Chrysochloris asiatica
GTGAAATAAAGACCAGCAGGAAAAATAAAAAACAGTAATGGCAGTCTGAATGACTACTACAAGAATAAGCCAGCTGTTCACTCAGAAGCCATTAAGGCGAGTGGTCGGGTCTCCTCAGAGCAAACCCCCTTCCAAGGGGAATACACAATCAGGCATGTGGTCTGGCTTGTGACCACGTTGGTCACCGATAAGAGGAAAAACAGCAATGAAGTTGTGAGCTAATTCCGACCACATTCAATGGACTCCTGTGAACCCAGATTGAGACCTGGTTGGCCAGCAGTATGGCAAGACCCGGGGACTCCTGGACCCAGAGACTGTGACATGGCCACAGAGGACTAGAGAAGAGAGTGAAGTATCCAGCTGATATGAATTGAGGGGAGATGCATAAGAACACCCATACTTGTATGATTGTAATCATTGCAATGAAATGAAATACTATAGGATGAATGTAAAGCTGGTGTTCTCTCATGTAAACTATCATATAGTTATCACATAACTCATAATAAAAACTTTAAAAAAAAATAACTTTCTTCATAATAAACTCCCGTGATCATCCTGTGTCCAAGAAAATCTATCACAGTTACACCTTGGGAATCCCACAAACAGTGGCTCTAAACTTCTGAGCTGAGTTCTATGCCTTGAATTTATGTGTTCCTGTAGATCCCCTATGAAGCCATTGTTTTGATTGGACGTTTTTTTTTTTTTGTTTTTTTTTAAGGCTCCCTCACAAGACAAAGACAATGGTATCTCTGGGAGAACTTGTCTACATCTATCCACTAATTCTGGAGACATGTTTAAATACGTTTTGTTTGGAATAACCATGCATGTATAAACTGGAGCCTTAGTAGCAATACTTTTTGACATATCCTTATAAAGGGTGTTGTATGCCTGGAGGCAAGAGGGAATTGGTTGATTTCTGTAAATAAGACATAACAAAGTCAGCTTGTTTTATCCTCCTGCCACCCCTACCAAAGATAACCACCAACAGCTCACTGTGGAGAGTGAATTGAAGGCTGCTTGGGTCCAGGCCAAACACTCCAAATTCTTCTCCTCCTACTTTAAACCCAATCCTTGTTCTCTCTTTAATACCCCCCAATGAATAGTTTACATATTCTGGCACACTTGCTAATATTTTAGTTACTGTGTAATGAGTTTTCATGTCATAACCCCCTTCTGGCATACTGAAATATACTACTCTGCTTCCTATATTCTGTCCGTTTTATATAATGAAGATTCAAACCAAGAAATGTGAGTGGGAGGCAGGCTCTTTATTGGCAGGGGTTTTATCTTCCTTCTTACAACAAAACCTTTGTGAAGACTCCACTGGCACAGACTCAACTACCTGGACTAGCATCAACGCACCTCTCACGATGCAGTGCCTGGCCCACAAATTTCCCACACAGCTGAAGACAGCCTCTCCACAGAAGTCATTCCAGCTCTGACAGCAGCTCTGTGGGTGATCTGGTTTCCTGCCATTCTTCATGGCCCCTCACTGTTTGCGAGGTCCTTGTCATTTGGGCCCCTGCTCCAGCGTATTTGATATAAACAGCCAATCCGCTTACATCTACACCGTCTTCAAATCCTTCCTGCGAGGAGTCTGCAACCTCTACCTGCTGTTAAATTGAATTGGTGCTTTGGAGAAGAACAGTGACAACATCCGCTTGAAAGAGAGTCCAGAACTGCGGAAAAAGAGAGAAAGGTGAGATGGCCAAGATTTCAAAAGCGCCAACGCTCTGCAAGTTACCCTGTAGGTTTCAAGATTAAAAAAACAACAACAAGGTTTTTGTTTAATAAAGGAATTATTATGTAGTGTGTTAAGCAGGGACTTTCATGAGTTTATGGTTAAAAGACAGGAGATCTGCTTCTACTTAGTAGGAGCTAAAAAGAAAAAAGAAAAATCCCGTTCCTCTTTGGAAACAAACAGAAAGGAACATAATTTATCTTCCTTCAAGCAGCAGAGTTAGGAAGCCTGTGCTGGGCATCCCAGAAGAGGCCCTCCGGAGGCGGCGGTGGCAGCAGCTGCGGAACTCCAGGTACAATCTCATTCCCAAGAGCCCCAGTGCAAAGCCTCCTCCCTGCTGCTCCCTCCCAACTCTCAGCCCCTCTCTCCCTGAAATTTCACCTTTAAATTGACGCAGCTCTACTTACTTTTGCACTTTACAAAATGCCATTTATACGCAAACATACCGTCTATCTTCTCATTCAAAAAGTAAAACACTTCTTTCCCTTTTTGTTTTGTTGAGATAACTCCTAGTCTCAGTACCTTAAAAAAAAATAAGAGGAGTCAAAGAATTTCCCACAGGCCATGGAAACTGAAAAGGATTTGGGGACAGCCTTAATCCGAATCATGCAACATAAAAGACATAAAGACAGTCCCTTACAGATAAGAAATCCAACAATGTTTCTACTGCTTACAGGGTACACAGTGTAGTCAAGTCTTTTGTTGTTGTTTTTAGCGTTATTTAGTTCTATTTGTACTAATGAAAATCAGGCGTGAGAAGTAATGCTGCTTTGTGTTTATAATAAAACCTCATTAATTCAGATGCAACTAATTTATAACTTGTGATAATTTTACCACAACAGAGTTGAATTTGCCTATGTGCATTATAAGAGTTTGCTAAGCAAATTAATAGCTTAAACCAAATTTTAGACTATTTAACTTCGCCAAATTATCTTTAAAGACATTATTCGTATATATTTTTGCCCAGCTAGAGAAAGATGAGGCTTCCTGCGCCTGCCAAGATTTTTAAAAGCCTCAGAAACCCAATACAGGATTGCTATGAGTCAGACTGATTTGACGGCATTTAACAACAGCAACTTTTACCCAGAGAAAAAGAAAAGTAAGACTCATTTGTGGTTACAATACCACAGTCCTTTATCTAAAAGGAACTGGATACAGCTGAGTTTCAAATTCACAATTTTTCAAGTTTAGAAAATTAACAGAGTGCATGTGTCAAATTTGTATTTGAGTTACAGTGTTGGAGGAGATTATTAAAAGTATCAGGCACTGCTAAAAGAACAAACAAAGTTGTGTTGGAAGAAGTACAGCCCGAGTACCGTGCTCCTTAGAAGCCAAGATGGTGAGAATTCATCTCATACTTTGGACATATTATCAGGAGGGATCGATCCCTGGAGAAGGACATCATGCTTGGTAAAGTGGAGGGTCATCGAAAAAGAGGAAGACCCTCAACGAGATATATTTGCTCAATGGCAGCAGCAATGAACTCCAGCATAGCAAGGACTGTGAGATTGGTGCAGGACCGAGCAGTGTTGAATTCACTCTGTTGTGCCTACAGTTGCTATGAATCAGTACCAACTAAACAGTACCTAGCCACAACAATATGTATCAAAATTCATGCATCATATGTTAGTTACACCCCAGAAAAGGTGGAGGCAACAACCAGTGATCAAAATACATAAATATACATAATTTCAAGTCAGGTTGTTCTATCAAGTGAGTGCAGATGGGTCGGATTTGGCCTACAAATAAATTCTGGAAAGATTTTTTGTTTTCCAGAGTTCTGGTATGTTAGAATTGTGGATATGGGCCTAAGGACTTGAGCTGAATTATCCCTTCATGAAAAAAGGCCAGGAAAAAAAGTCCTCTGGTCCATGAATCCAAGGACGATTTTGAGCACGATAAAACTGTGTGCAACCTGTTTTCTGTCTCTCTCAGACCAACTTCCTCATCAGACGGACTACTCTGCATGTAACAACTCTAAAGAAACTTCATTTGTGACTCTTCAGAACAGAACTTAAAAATTGTGTCCAAACATTTCATTGATTCTAGAGATGACCACAATTATACTGAAAAGGCAAGGTCTCAGTGCTCAGAATAGGCCTTACATTCCACAAACATTTATCACAAATGGATAACCCTAAACTATCCTATTCACAACCCCAAACTATCCCATTCGCCTAACCATGAGCTAAAGAACTGCCATTGATTTCAGCCAGTACACATATCTGCCCAAATCTTCATACACTGCAATGAATAATCAAACAAAAGTCACACTCAACCATCTGACATTCCCAAGAAAGGAAGGGAGGAAGGGAGGAAAGGAGGAAGGAAGAATGAAAGAGGTTACATACTCATCAGAACTAAGTGTTTGGACAGATATCACTTTTGATTCCCTAGGAAAAGTTGGTGAGAATCCACACCACTCACCGTTAGGTATGAACTGAGGGCCTCTTGGGGGTCTTGTCTTTTTATTTACACTGCTCCTCCTATTGCTTTATCTGTCCAACAAATTTCCCAGAACTGAAAAGAATGAAGCTAAATATAGAGTTATAACAAATAGCTAATATTTATTTCTCTTGAATGGTTTCCAACTGATTCTCTGAAAGAGAGGCTTGTGGAAATCATTGGGTGTATATAGTTTATCTGTTTATCCATTTCTTTTGAGTTTCCAATTTCATATGTTGGACTTGCCAGTAAGGCATTGTTTCAGGTGAATTTTTAATATGTTTTTTTTCTTTAAGTTGTGCAGAGATTTTTCAATAACTGTTCTTGATAAGTGAGTTTCCCCCTTTCAGGTATGTTCTTGTCAAAGACCATTCTTTTAAAAACCTTTGGAAGCTATTTACTATATTACTTTTTCTTCACTGGCAATACAGTTGTAACCTGAAAATAATTTGTTTAATGTCAGTTTTTAAAGGATCAAAGATTGCACTAGAAATTTTCATAAAACCAGGAATTCTGAGATTATTTTTCCCTTACTGGCCATGTGTGTATATCAGCACTAATTCGCCAGTGAAACTGGAGGTCATTATTTCTGAATTTGCACATTAAAAATAACATCTACCCATAAGGGAATCTCTTTAAGCCACAAATGCCAGAAATAACAATTGTATTAAACTGCATTTCATGAATACATAATAAAGTTCAATTTACCACTATTTATCATGTTACTTAAATTAAATCTATAATGGAAAAGAGATTTAGTTCTGTTTTGAAAATAACAAATTCCTTTATGCCAATTGCCCAGGATTTATATTAGCTCCAACGCATCCATGTCAATTTATTTATTTTTTGCTTAATTACGATTGCTTTCTATTGTTGGGATCCTGGGGATAATTCACATCCTTTCATGTATTTTTTAAAGCTTAAAGAGACACAAACACAAATAATACGTTAAAAATACTATAATTTCAGTTATATTTATTTACAGAATTCAAGACTTTTGAAAATGGCGTTCTGACTCACTTACGTATTTTGTCCTCTTATAAATTCTTTGACTTGTATTTGTATACTTTACTGGGGCTTTGACAGTTGCCTGAAGTTATTAGAAAAATTCACTGTGAACTCAGACAGCAACATTTTTAGAACTAATACTTGTACTGTACCCACACATATAATATGTGGAGAATTGAGGAAATCAGTCAGAAAACTCAAAATAAGCATGCAACCATTTCCAACTACCTGTATATCTTGGCACAGGAAAATGCAGAGAAGCTTCGAGGTATCCAGTTATGAGTTATTCTTGAAGAAAAAAAATTAAATATTAATTCCATATTAAATTCATTAATACCCTTGAGGTGTGTATATCTATTAGTTTGAACATGGCAGGGGAAGGATGAGGCTTTCTGCTTTCATTAAGATTTACAGCCTCAGAAACTCTATACCGGGTAGCTCTGAGTTGAAATCAACTCAAGGGCACTTAACAACAACAACAACAAACCTGTCCCACTGTGTTAGTAAATGACCCCGTTATCTAACCAAATGTCCATACCAGAAACCTGGTAAATGTCCTAGATGACTTTTACCCCCTACCTTCCAGCATCACCAAAACAAAACCTTTGGATACATTTCTCTAATCCATCTCCTCCCGTACCACTCTGCTACTGTCTTACTTCCATCTCTCATGGACTCTCTCCTAGGCTGATGCCTTGGTCTCCTAACTGATTTTATAGATGTGAAACTTATTGTTGATTTTTTTAGCTGCCATCCATCCACTTGGCCCATGCAAAATGCATCAAAATATTGCCAGGTCTTGAGCCATTTCCATGATCCATTTCCAATTGGACCATTGACATCCATAGGCTGGTTTTCAGAAGTAGATCACCAGACCTTTCTTCCTAATCTGTCTTAATCTGAAAATTCTGCTGAAATGTGTTGAGCATCATTACTCCTGTTAAATGAGTAATGATCAGTCAGGGCATATAGTAAATGTTCCATCAACATTTGTTTAACAATGCCGGTTCCAGAACCTTCTGGTTTCACTTTGTCCTAGGCAGATTCATTTGTTCTTCTGGCAGTCCATGGTACTTTTAATATTCTTCTCCAAAACCATAATTTAAATGTATTGATTCTTCTTTGATCTGCCTGATTTTTTGTTCAACTTTCACACACATATGTAGAGGCAATTGAAAATACCATGGCTTGGATCAGGCACACTTTAGTCCTCAACTTGACATCTTTCTCTTGAACAATTTAAAGAGGTCTTGTGCAACAGATTTGCCTAATGCAATACATCATTTGATTTCTTGACTGCTGCTTCCATAAGTGCTGATTGTAGATCCAAGCAAAATGAAGTCTTTGACAACTTCAATCTTTTCTCCATTTATCATGATGTTATTTATTGGTTCAGATGTGAGAATTTTTGTTTTCTTCACATTAAGGTGCAATCCATACTGAAGACTATAGTCGTTGATCTTCATCAGTAAGTGTTTTAAGTCCTATTTGCTTCCATTCAGCATCATAGCAATATACAAACCTCACTGACAGATGAGTGCTAGCTGTGCTTGTGTTGCATTAGTCAGAAATCCAACCCAGATCTTCTATTTAGAAGACTATTCTACCGATAATCCATTAGAACTTTCATTATCCCCTTCTAATGCATCCTGCATGTTGCTCTCAGAGTCCTTGTTCTTAAATATATATGTATGTATTTATATGTAAATATGATAGTGTTGCTTTTTTACTTAAAACTCATTGTCAGTTTATTGAGATTTTATCATGCTTTACAAGACTCTCTATGATTTGTTCCTGCTTTTGTCTCCATCTGTAATTCTCTTCTACCAAATTCTCTTCAAAACTGACCCCCAAACCTCATTTATCTCTGAGTCCCTGGCCCTACTATTGCCCTTCTCCATTGTAAGTTCATACTACACATTTATCAGGATGAAACTCAAGTTTGATATCTTCTGAAATCTTTCTTGATTCCCCTTCAACCTCATACAAAGCTGAAAGCACTTCATGTTTTTCTTTCTTCCCGTGCATATTACTAACCTAATATTGGTTAAACTTTACTTTACTCATTTGCTTACACATCTTTCCCCTCTTGTGTGGAAGTCCTTGTGGACGTAGGTTGTGTCTTATT
Source organism: Chrysochloris asiatica (assembly GCF_000296735.1). Taxonomy (NCBI): domain Eukaryota; kingdom Metazoa; phylum Chordata; class Mammalia; order Afrosoricida; family Chrysochloridae; genus Chrysochloris; species Chrysochloris asiatica. The sequence goes on from NW_006408561.1 coordinate 8,998, forward strand.
CATCCTTAAATCCTCTACACCAAGCACAGTTCATGGCATATGTAGTTGTTGTTCGTTGCTGTCAAGTCAGTTCTGACTCACAGAGACTTTCTGTACAACAGAACAAAACATGTTCAGTCAGGGCATATAGTAAATGTTCCATCAACATTTGTTTAACAAATTCAGGAGAGAACCTGGTAAATGCATTTATTCACGAATAATTTCTGGTAAGAACCATCTAACTGTTATAGAATAGCTTCCAGCATCCCAAAAGTATGTTTTTGAATGAACATAATATTTAAAACCCCAAGTAAAATGCCTATCTTTTGGTGACATATTATATAATAACCACCTTTTTGTTGTGGCAATATCTTGAAAATGTACAGTTATTATTTAGTACTTATCAGGTGGCAGGTTTATCACCAGGGCAGGACTCAAAACATTCTTGAAGAAATAACTTCCCAGCAGCTAACTTCTCCAAAGTCACCTACAAATACCAGATGATGCTGACTGACTCAGCACTTCCAGTAACACTTACGTCTTCAAAACTCCTCCAGCTGACAGTCATCACCACTGACAGGAGACTAGAACTTGTGTCAGTTCTGCCCACAGAGGATCTCAGTGGTTCACATGAGGCACAGGGAGCTTTCTCTTCCAGAACAGTCTTGGGTGGCATTAGGAGTTCCCACAATACTCCTTACAAGGGGGATTGTGAGACTTCGTCTCATATACTTTGGACATGTTAATACAGTGCATGTATCAAAGCTGCATTTGAGTTATAGTATTGGAGGAGAATATTAAAAGTACCATGGACTGCTAAAAGAACAAACAAATTTGTGTTGGAAGAAGTACAGCCAGAGTACAGTGCTCCTTAGAAGCCAAGATGGTAAGAATTCATCTCATACTTCGGACATATTATCAGGAGGGATCGATCCCTGGAGAAGGACATCATGCTTGGTAAAGTAGAGGGTCAGCAAAAAAAAAGAGGAAGACTCCCAATAAGATGGATTGACAAAGTAGCTGCAACAATGGACTCGAACATGGCAACGATTGTTAGGATGGTGCAGGGCCAGACAGTGTTTCTACCTGTTGTACAGGGTCTCCATGAGTCAGATGTGACTCAAAAGCAACAACAACAACTGATTGGAACTTGAGGCATGGAGAGCAGAGGAACCTTGTCCTGGGTCTATGTGATCAGATTCAGATGAGGAAGCCAAGCTTAAAATGCAGAACCCATAGTTTTAAAACTCAAAACACTTATATATCATTAGAAGTGTGTATTGGGAGATAATCAGCCAAATATTTGGAATTATACCATGGTATCAACAACCAGTTGCTACTGAGTCTATTTCAACTTATGGCAACCCCACGTGTGTAGAGTAGACCTACACTTGTTCGAGTTTTCAGGGCCGTGACCTTTCAGAAATAGGTCACCAGGAATTTCTTCTAAGGCACCGCTGAGTGGGTTCGAATCACCACCAACCTTTAAGTTAGTAGCCCAGTGCTTAACCATTTGCACCACCCAGGGACTCTGTAGCTAGGATACAGAGCTTAGAGATAAAAGAAACTGAAAAGTAAGACTTGGCTCTCTTCACAAAACATTTCAACAAAGAGAAGAATGAGGAAAAGTAATATTGTTGTTGTTGCTAAGTACAATCCAGTCGATTCTGACCCATAGCGACTCTGTATAGGGTTTCTAAGGAGCAGCTGGTGAGCTTGAACCACCAACCTTGCATTTCAAACGACTGACTCAGTGCCACATTAGGACTCCAAAGGTAATATTAGAGAAACCATATTCAGATTAGACTGTGCTCTGAAATAAACAAGAAAAACCCTAAACCAATAATTACTTCTCTTACACTTGCATTTTACAAAAAAAATCAAGAATTAACTGCAAAAATTAGTCCATTTTAAAATCAATGCAACTAAATTAGACTTTTTGCCAAAATAAAACAAGATTAAGAACCAGACTTATTAAGCAAAAATTTCCTGTGTACAGTAAAACCTGTTCAAACTTTCAAAATACCAGTGTGAAAGAGAAAATGTTGATATAAATATTCTTCTTTCAGTCCATAATATTCACATGCACTTGGCATACAGAAGGTTGAGCACATTAGCTGTAAACAATACCCGATTTATATTAAGCATATGTATCTTTCTCCCAAATAAGTACTCAGCAGGCTACTTTCTCACTTCAAAGGTGAAACTCCATGGCAGACTTCAAGAGAGCTTTGACACCAATGTGTGTATCAGAAAAGTAGAGAAATACCACTTTAATCACATTTAATCCTTTAAAGCTGTGATTGAGAAGAGGCATTTGGACAGGATTTAAACTTGGCTTTGGCCATGAAAAAGATTAAACTGACTCCGGTTCTCTCCTACTCTTATTTTTGCTCATTAGTTAGATGTCACATAGGAAATGAAATTATTATAAACATATTTAACTCATTTAAGTAACTTTTAAAAATATAGCCTACAATCAGTGAGTTTCAAAATTCAATAAATCCTCTTGCTTATTAGTTGCAGCATATAGTTGCGTTTAACCTAATAAACTTAAAAACATGGCTTTAAGGAATATTCTTTCTTGGAAAGAATTAAATTGGCTTGGCTAATTTACATTGTTTTAAATTTAGAGAGAACTGTGTATTGACTCATGATTACAATACATAAACCATTTCCATGAAATGGTCTGAATTAACCTCCTTGCTATTTATGTAAACAGTACATATCATTGCAGTCTACTTAGATGGGAATTAAAAAAAAATCAGTAAATTAAGCTTGTAATTCAATCCTTCATGAAATATGAGAATAAGAAAAGTTTAGTATTTCATCATGATTTAAATGACTGGAGCTCATTGTTTCTGTATGTTTTAATATACCAAAAGTAGTTGTTAGTATCTAAAGATAATGCAAAATAATGTTACTGCAGGAAGTCCCCAGATTAGTTGTCTGTCCATTTACAGACAACTCCTTACCTTTTAATGTGTAAATTTGCCCTCAATTTGAAAGGATTCAGGCAACTCTTGCTCATAACAAGTTGTTCAACACAATCCTTTTGAGTTGCTGCATGATCAGCTTTTAAATCATTTGAGAAGGCTTTAAGCCTTTTCTTACACTCAAGCCCAACCAAACCCAAACTCACTGCTATGAAGTCCCTTCCAACTAACTGTTGGTGTTTGTTGTTAAATGCCATGAAGTTGGTTCCAACCCACAGCAACCCTATATAGAGTTTCCTAGGAGTGGCTTATGAGCTTGAACTGCCAACCTTGTGGTTCAAAGCAACTTTGTAGTCCAGTGCACAACTAATAGTGACCCTATATAGGATCTCTAAGGCTGTAAATCTTTATGGGAGCAAAAAACCTCATCTTTCTGTGGAGGAGTGATTGCTGGGTCTAAACCACCAACCTTGTGATTAGCAGTCCAGTGCCTACCCTTCAGCACTACCAGGGCTGCTTTCTTAGTAAGACTAGATAAGGGACATATTCACCTGTTTTGACTTACTTGCATATTTAACTTTAAGACACACTTAGAAATTGATTATTTTCTTTTCCCGGGACACTTAGGAATGACTCTCATTTGTAACCTAGGAATGGACTATGTTGTTCTTAAGTGCCATCGAGTAGGTTCCAACTCATAGCAACACTGTATAGGGTTTCTGAGGAGCAGCTGGTGGGTTTGAGCTGCCAACCTTGTGGTTTGAAGTCTAGTGCTGATCCTACAGCACCACAGTAGGAGTCTGGAACTGCCTTCATTTATATATCTATTTTTAAAACATGTGTAATGAAATTAAATGGCAGATTAACTGATGATTGCCAAATGAGTTCAAAGATAGCTGTAATGCATGAGTTTGGCTCCAAATCTTTATGAGTTTGTTCTTGAAGAGAACTTGCATCTTAAAGACCATAATGAAGACTTATGAGTTTTATAACAAATTCACCTGTCAATTAAGAACTCCATCCTAACACTGTTAACACCATTTGTTACTTAAACATGAAGAATCTATATCAATCAAAATAAGATTAAAAATACTGAGGATCAAACTTATTAATAATATCTGACAACAAAAAAGTTTTCTATTAAGGGTGATAGAAAGATTTGGGGATGGTTCTTTCCAAATGATGTTTGAACAGCATAATGAACATAATTAATGTCACTGGACTGTACTTGCAAAGATTATTAAAATAGTAAATGTTTTTTTACCTATATGTTTACCACAATAAAAGATTTAAAACAAAAAAAAATGTAAGAAAAACAGGTATATACAAGTAGATACAGTAAAAAATTGGAGGGATCAACTGCTAAAATTATCAAAGAACATATTGGCTTTAAACTGTTGTTGTTAGGTGCCATTGAGTTGGTACT
>NW_006408561.1:41841-49490 GCF_000296735.1 Chrysochloris asiatica
AGTACCATGGACTGTCAAAAGAACAAACAAATCTGTGTTGGAAGAAATACAGCCAGAATGTTCCTTGGAAGCCAGGATGGCCAGACTTCATCTCTCATACTTCTGGCATATGACAGGAGAAACCAGTTCCTAGAGAAGGACATCAAGCTTGGTAAAGTGGAGGGTTGGAGAAATAGAGGGCAAGCTAATAAAATGGATTGGCACAGTGGCAGCAATAATGGGCTCAAGTGTATTAGCGATTATGAGGATAGCGCAGGACCAAGTGGTGTTTCATTCTGTTGTGCATAGGGTCACAATGATTCAGTACTGACTTGATGGCACCTAACAACGACAAAAACAATGTCTAATGATCATGAACTTGTCTTTATGTTTGTCGGCTGCCTGAATGTCTTCATTAGTAAAGTGTCTGTTCATGTCCTATGCCCAGTTTTAAATTGGGTTGTCTTTTTCTTGTAGAGGTGTTAGAATTTTCTACAAATTTTAGATATTAATTCCTTGTCATTAACAACAACAACAAAAAAATCCCAGGCTGTGGGCTACCTTTTTTTTTTTCACTTTTTTGGCAAAATCTTTCTAATTTTTAGGAGGTCCCAGTCATCTATTTTGTCTTCTACTGTTTTTGTGATTTTTTTGTAATGTCTGATAATGTATGTATGCCATGTGTTAGGGCCCTTAAATTTGTCTCTATTTTTTCATTGATGATCTTTATAGTTTTAGGTTTTACATGTAGGTCTCTTAGCTTCTTGATCCACTTCTTACATTTCATTTTTTGCAAATTCTTTGTGAAACTAAGAAAGAACATGTAATGTTTCATAGTTTAGGCCAAAGCGGAAAGAAGGTGTGCAAAGCTCTTCTTTCTGAACTGGAAGGCCATTTCTGAGAAACGACCCAGAAGGCAGTGAAAAAAAAAAAAAAAAATCATTGAAATAGTACATCAGGCTTCTAAGCAACACAGGGATTTTCTGAATTTTTATCTAATTTTATATTTTCCCTTAACTTCCTATGGAATAATATTTCAATTTAGAATCTACCCATAAAATAATAGAAATGATCTACTTATAGGCACCAAGAAAAGGAAATGTCATGGCATGACAATCTGGTACCTCATTATCTGATGAAACATGTCTACATATTGCGGATTATGAATGTCACTAACAAGTCTAAAATCAGCACGTGTCAGTCATCAATATTCATACTGCTCAAACAAAACAGCTCGTACTGTAGCTGCTCATAAATCTGACAGAAACTGGGGGAAAATAAAAGAGGAAAGTGAAGAGATAAAGAAAGAAAGAGCTAAGGGATATGTTGAACACAAGAGGGGACTCCATTCATTCAGCCTAACATCTGCTCAGCCTGAAGTAGAACCACCTGTTAGTTTATTAAATTGTAGCATTAATTTATGTGGAAATAAGAGAGGCGGAGAAAAGGAGACTTTAATTCATTACCTACTCACCCACCCCACCCTCAAAAAAGAAAAAAAAAAAAATCCTCTATTCTTATCTGAAAACCTTTCATGGGCAGCAATCGATTCCATGAAAACCTAGCCCATTATATAATTAATTGAAGAAATGATGAGTTTCCCATGGCTGTTATGTAGCTACATTTTGCGTAATCTATTCCTGTACTATTTCTTTGGTTCACTGTGAAAATAAGACTGGAGGTACCACCCTTAATCATTCTGTAACAACAGCAGCACCACAAAGCTAGCAAAGGCGATTCCATTAAGAATTTTAGCAGCACCAAAAAAGATTATTCCTTTTAAACTCCCATCTACTTATCCAAACATTGTGAGAGGTAGTTTCATTTCTCCTCAGTGAAGCACATGAGAATAATATAGCAACAGCTAAAGGATCCCAAGAAACCTGGCTCTGAGTAATGCAGGAGTCTCCATTAACCTCGCTGCCTTCTTTAATGAAAGACATACTGTTTACTTCCTTCAATAGTCTCAAATCTCAGGATCTCAAATTTGCTGAATTAAAGTAGTGGATATTATATCTACAGTTGATTTCCTCCTAAATTTGCCAGGAATGTCAGATGGTCATCAAGGAGCACAAATATGAAAGGAGATTAGAAGAGCTATATAAACTTTTATATGAATGTAGATAGACATTTGCCAGTATCTCTCACATGACAATGCATCTTCTTTTTATAACCTATGGATGGATTATCTAAGTTGATCACAGTTACCTGGGGGACTGTATATGACAGCCTCTCCCAAGGTGTGATTACCAACCACAATCTAGAGTTTTATTTAAAGGGGAAGTGAGTATTCTCTTTGAGTTACATTTCCCTGTTGTTTCAAACAACTAATGCTGTGCTTATCTAAAGATTATGTCTTTCCTGTGGCCTTGATCTTCTGAGACAACTTCCTTATGCAGTACAATTTGTATGATTAAGGTTCATAAACTTTCTTGGATTGAAATAAGAAAAGAATATCTCAAGTCACATCCTTTTTGTCTCTTGAAAAAGTTACCAAAAAAAAAAGATTGAGGCCAACTTTCCATAAAGCTTTTTCTAAAATGCAGTAGAGAAACCAGCATTCCCTGGAGACTTATCCAATTACACAGACTTCGTGGTCTTACCCTAAGAGACAGAAGCATTCAAAATTGTGTTTTTCTGATCATGGCAGTGAGTGTAAAGAGAGAAATCTAAGAAATTCAATTATCTCCCTAGGTGTCACTCAGCTTTGGGACTAATATAATTGGCCATAAATAATACGAGTACATTTCAGGCTGAACCTCTGTGGGTTTCATTACAAATCCCCTTGCCACTGAGTTACTAACAATTGGACTTGCTGTGTGGGTTAGTTGAGGTTGCAACTGTACAGAAGTTACTTTGCCAACTATTAGTTGTCCTAATTTTCATGGTCTTCTTTACATATTTTAATTAACATCCCCAATATATTTTAAGCATCCATTGCCTTTTCAACACACACCAAAATGACATTTTCAACTAATTGTTTTAAAACCAAAGCAAAGCTTGATTATCAACCCAGTACCATACAACACTATTTTTCTCTTTTTCATGCTGCTGAAGTTTCACCAAATTCTACAATAGTGGAGGATCTGAATATGAATGTCCTCTGCAATAGAATTCAAATTCCGAAAGGTTCATGTTAGTGGTCCGCTCTTTGAATGTGTTGGGATTTCCCTTGACCACACTCTTGGAACAAGTGCAACCAGACTGCTCCTTAGAAGAAAGGATGGTGAGACTTTGTCTCACATACTTTGGATATGTTATCCTAAGGGATCAGACCCTGGGAAATGATGTCATGCTTAACAAAGTAGAGGATAAGGGGGTAAAAAATGGAAGATACTCAATGGGATACATTCACTCAGTGACTGCAACAATGGGTTCAAACATAGCAACACATTTGAGGATGGTGAAGGACCGGATGGGTAGTGTTTCATTCTCTTCTATATAGGGTTGTTTTGATTCAGGGCTAACTCGATAACACCTAACAATAACACTCTAATAGACTTCCCAGCGTGAACTAGGAAAACTATGGCTCTTTACTTTATTGATTGCACATCGTAGGCAACCAATACAGTTTGTTGATTTTATCTTAATTAAAGCCTTTTGAAAATTGAAACATGTTGATAGAATGTTTGAGTAGTGTCACAATGATAAGAGCTTTGTAACCATGGCAAACCCAGATGTATTTTGAAGTCATCCAATGTTCCAAAGGGTTTTTCAAATGTTTTGAGTTTAACATTGTGCCAAGTACTAGTTTCCTTTAAGTTTCAAACCCATGTGAATTTTAAGGGAAATTAAATCCACATGTTTCTAATTCATTTTTACTTAAGTCATTAAAATGTTGTTTTGGATGAGCCATTTGACTTCCAAGAAGCTTTTCTTCACAAACTGTTCTTCGCCTTTATAGTGTCGGGTCAGAAACAGGAAGTTAAATTTTGACAATGATAAATTAATTGTGGCATAAAACACTGCAAATCCAAATCCCAGTGCTCTAACAATCCTTTTTTAATTGACTAATTCATTTTCCGACAAAATAAGGCTTGCAAAAGCATTATTTCTTTATTTTGCCAACATAACCTAAGCATCACAATATTTCACCTATAAATGTTATGCTTCCTAGTATCTAGATTTGGGGATTTTTTGTGTGTTGCAAGATGTGGGGATGGGGGACAGCACCATTTTCACAGACCTGTTCAATTTGGATAATCTTACCCAAGAGAAAGTTAGAAAATATTCAAATTCATTCATGCTTCATCAAATCAGCTGTTCTGAACAGAATGGGTACACCAGAATATTTGATTGTGCTCATGAGGAACCTGTACATAGACCAAGAGGCAGTCATTAGAACAGAATAAGGAGACACTGAATGGTTTAAAATATAAAAAGGTCTTCACTAGGACTATATTATTTCACCATACTTATTCAATCTGTATGCCAAGCAAATGATATGAGAAACTGGATTATATACAAAGGAATGTGGCACCAGATTTGGAGGAAGACTCATTAGCAACCTGCAATATATAGATGATGCAACCTTTTTGCTGAAAGTGAAGAGGACTTACTAAAATACTTGCTTATGAAGGTCAAAGACTATAGCCTTCAGTATGGCTTGCACATCAAAGTGAAGAAAACAAAAATCCTCACCACTGGACCAAAAAATAGCATCATGATAAATGAAGAAGAGATTGAGTTAAATTTCCCTATATTGATCCATTTTGCTTGGATCAACAATCAACACTCATGGAAGCAGCAGTCAAATCAAACAATGTATTGCATTAGCCAAATCTGCTGCACAAGACCTCTTTAAAGTGTACAAGAGCAAAGACATCAGTTTGAGAACTAAGGTGTCCCTGACCCAGGCCATGGTATTTTCAATAGCTTTGTATGCAAGTGAAAGTTGGATGACGAACAAGGAAGACTGTAGAAGAATTGATGCATTTGCATTATGGTGTTGGAGAAGAATATTGATTGTACCATGGACTGCCAGAAAAATAAACAAATCTACATTGGGAAAAATACAGCCATAATGCTCCTTAGAAGCCAAGATGATGGGACTTTGTCTCTTATGACATATTATCTGGAAAGACCAGTCCCTGGAGAAGGACATCATGTTTGGTAAAGTAGAGAGTCAGTGAAAAAAGAGGAAGACTCCCAAAGATGGATTTACCTGTGGCTGAAGCAATGGGCTCAAGCTTAACAATTATAAGAAAGGTCCAGGACAGTGTTTCCTTCTGTGGTGCTTAGGTATGATATGAGTCACAGCTAAATCAACATCACCTAACAACAACGAGTCAAAATTAACATGATGACAGTGGGTTGAATGGGTAATTTGACAATCCCATTTGTGTATCTTGCTACTACTTCAAAATTTAATTTAATGGAAATTTAAACAAAACTAACTTTGCACCACCAAATTCTTTACTTCTATCACTGGTTGGCAATTTGGCATTATAACACACCCTATAAGGAGCCCTGGAAGTGTAGTGGTTACAAATCGGGCTGCTAACCTCAAGGTCGGCAGTTCAAAACTACCAGCTGTTCCACAGGAGAAAGATGAGGCTTTCTCTCCCATAAAGATTTACAGCCTCGGAAACCCTGTGCAAGGTAGCTATGAGTCAGAACCAACTCCATGGTATTTAACAACAACAGAGTCTCCTAAGGAGTCCTGGTGTGGCACTGTGGGCTAATGCGTCAGACTGCAAAGTCCATTGAACTTCAAGGTCGGTGATTCAAGCTCACTAGCTGCTCCTTGGAAATCCTATACAGGGTCGCTATGGGTCAGAATCGACTCGACTGCACTTAATAACAAAATAGTCTTTTATTGGTGTCCATGGTGTAGCTCAATGGGATAATGCTCTGGACTGCAAGGTCAGTTTGAACCTAAAGGTCTGTGGTACAAGCTCACCAGCTGCTCCTCAGAAACCCTATACAGGGTTGATATGAGTTGGAACCAACTCAACGGCACTTAACAACAATTCTTTTCATTTCCACCATTCAGCACGTCACCACCTCATCATTGTATTTATTAAATTATCTGTTTATCTCTCCCCCACGTCAAATGCAGGCTACCTTTGGCCAATAGATTAATATTTCAGGAATACCACCTTGATAAGTAGATTTCTCTACTTGAAAACTTCACTGGATCCCCACCACCAACAGAACAAAGTCTAAACCTTGCATACTTAAAGTAGCTGAACACTCTGTATGGTCATTAAGTCTGTATGGTCTGGACTTAATCTGAAGTTCTATGATTTCTCTTTTCTAGGTTAACAGATCAAATGTTGTTATTGTTGTTGTTCCTTGCCACTGAGACCACCAGCGTAACTCATAGGAGTGCTATGTAAAAATGGGTCAAACCAATGTGATTCGTAGCATTTTCATTAGCTGATTTTCAGCAATGGATGACCAGGCCTTTCTTCTGACTCTGTTTTATTCAGGCAGTGCCCCTAAAGCCCGTCCAGCATCATAGCAATGTGGGCAAGTCTAGGCTGGAAATTGAGCCCAACCCTCCCACGTGGAAGGTGTGAGTTCTACCACTAAGCCACCACTTCCCTGTAAAGCTGATCATCTTATTTTTTCTGTAAACATGTCTTCTCCCCCACTGTAAAAAATTAAGCGGAGGTAGCATCTGACCACCTCTATACCATCACAATGCAGGAGAAAAAGAAGCACCTTCATCAGCACCAGCTGCCTAAGACTGATTCCTACAAATATAGATCAGGCATGTCTCTACCCTCCAACCCTTGTACCAGCTTTGATACCAACTATCCCTCCCACTGCACGCCCTCCTTCTTTGCTGGGTTTGATCATTCTCTGCAATGGTAACATAGGAATCACAAACCACACTCACAATTATGGGGTTTATTTGGGAAGTTATTGTTGTTAAATGTTGCCAAGTCAGTTCCAACTCATAGCAATCCTGTATAGAGTTTCTGAGGACAGGCTTGTGGGTTTGAACTGCTGACCTTTTGGTTATCTTCTAGTGCACACCAGGATTTCTATTAGGGAAGTAACAGGTTACAATTCAGGGCCAGAAATGCTCAGGACGCAGTTTTTCAGTCAGGACAGCCTCTTCTCAGCTATGCACACAGGCGTGCCTTTCTCTATTACTTGACCCCTCAACTTGGCCCTTGCCCTGCCTGGGCAAGTGTTACAAAGCTCTTTTAGCTCTGCTGATTAGGACTCAGAGGCTCCTCACTCTACCAGGAATCCATCTATGCAAAGGCATATAGCTTCCTTGCTCCATGAACTGGGATGTCTACCACTCTGTCTCATGCCAGTTCTGATATCTCTGCTGTTGCTTCTTGCTATCTCTGGTGTCACAGTTCTCTGTCTCCTGGATTGATTAAGGAGGTTCAACTCAAGGATCTCAGGTCCAATAAACATGTTTCACTCCTGGCTCTTGTTACTTTATGGTAGTGGAAGCCCACTTTCTACCTCTGGGATAGCTCATTTTAAATCTAGCAGGTTGGCAAAACTGACCAATTCCCACCTTAGGGTTCCATATACTGTATTTGTGTGGTTCCTAGCATAGTGGTTATGAATTGGGCTGCGAACTTTAAGGTCAGCAGTTTGAAACTATCAGCTGTTCCTCAGGAGAAAGATGAGGCTTTCTGCTCCCATCAAGATTTACAGCCCCAGAAACCCTGTACAGGGTCCCTATGAGTCGGAAC
>NW_006408561.1:49730-50573 GCF_000296735.1 Chrysochloris asiatica
TGTGAGTCAGAATCAACTCGATGACACCTAACAATAACAACAACCCAGTCAACTGGTGAGAGCTAAGAAGAAGATAGCTAAAAGTGCTATGTATGTCAGTAATTAACAATGCTACAGCTCCCTCCTTTCCCACCATTCCATCCTTGGTCTTCCCTAGCCAACAACGATGCATCCTTTCCAGATTATCATCAATCAAAAAGTTCTCACCTCATTTTTTTCCCACAGCCTTTGTTTTCTCTATTATAATTATTTATCTTATCTTTCCATATGATTGTGACTTATCTCCTTAACTACATTTTAAACCTCTTGAGGTCAGGAAATATCTATGACTCAAAATGTTTCCCACAATATACATGTAGGTAGTACTGTTTCAACAACTACTTGAATAATTAGTTGGAACATTGGTAACAGAGGAAAACTATTAAGCATCACTTTAAGGTTAAATATTTGCTTATCTGAACCTCAGGGTTATAAACTTTTATATTTCACTTCACCACTTGTCTGTTATTTTGCCACACTGCACAGGCTTGCATTTGGCTGTGATACTGGGAACTACACCACCAGTATTTTAAATACAAGCAGGGACAACCATGGTAGACAAATTTCAGCAGAGCTTTCAGACTAAGAATAGGAAGACAGAGCAGTGAACTATTTCTAAATGATTAGTGACTGAAAACCTTCTGAATAGCTGCAGAACACTGTCTGATATAGTGCCAGAATATGTGCCCCTCCTGTTGGGAGGCACTCAAAACACAATTAGGACAGAGTTGCCCACTCAAAATAGAGTTGACTATTACAGCATCAGGGAATCAAGCTTTCAGGACCTTCATTTGCTAATGGGGT
>NW_006408561.1:51593-56411 GCF_000296735.1 Chrysochloris asiatica
AACGAATACAACCTTGCCACACACCTTTCTTAATTTTAAACCATTCGGTGTTACCATGTTCTGTTCAAACAAGCCATCACAGTATGACAAAATGACAGATGAATGGTGGCATTAGGCATTAGGGAACTGAAATAGACTGGTATTGGTCATTTTGTATCCAACAATCATACTTTTAGTATGCCAGGAATGACAAATTCAAAGGAATGACTTTGCATTCATTTTCAAATAGTACATTTCAACATCGACCTTGAAATACAATGTTACCTGTGATAGGATAATACCCATATGCCTACAAGGAAGGCCAGTTAATAGTACTATTATTCACATTAATACGCCAACCACAAAAGGCAGTGATATTAAAATTGAAGCTTTCTACCAACTTCTCCAGTCTGAAATTAATCCAACATGCAATCAAGATATGTTGTTAATTACTGGTGATTAGAATGCAAAATCTGGAAACTAAGATGAAGGAAAACTAGTTGGAAAACATGGTCTTAGTGATACAAATGATGCTGGAGATTACGTGCTACAATTTTGCAAGATCAATGACTTCTTCATTGCAAATACCTTTTTGCAACATAAGAGGCAACTACACATCCAGACCTCATCAGCTGGAATTGATTACATCTGTGGGGAGAGATAATGGTGACAGTGATGGTGGTTGTGGTTATGTGCCATGGAGTCAATTCTGACTCATAACGACCATGTATGGGAATTCCAAGCCTGTAAATTAAATCTTTATAGAAGCAGAAAGTCTTAGGGGAAAGATAATAGAGGAGCTCAATATTGTCAACCAAAACAAGGCCAAGGCAGACTGTGGAACAGATGCACAATGCAAGTTCAGGCTGAAGCTGAAAAATATTAAAATAACTCTACAAGAGCCAAAATATAGCCTTGGATATATCCCACCTGAATTTAGAAGCCACCTCAAGAACAGATTTGATGCATTAGACACTAATGACCAAAATCCAGAAGAGATGTTGTGATGACCTCAAGAACATCATGCATGAAGAAAGCAAACATCATTTAAGAGACAGGAAAGAAAGAAAAGACTAAAATGGATATCAGAAGAGAATATGAAACTTGCTCTTGAGCACGGAGAAGCTAGAGTGACTAGAATAAATAAGGACAGCTCGAGAAGACAAACTCAAGTATAATGAAATGTGCAAAGACCTTGAGTTAGGAAACCAAAAGGAAAGAACATGTTCAGCATTTTTCATACTGAAAAGAAATGAAGAAAAATACAAGCCTTAATTTGAAATATTGAAGGATTCCATGAGCAAAATATTGAATGATGCCAAAAGCATCAAAAGATAATGGAAGGTGTATACAGTCACTGTACCAAAAGAAATGGTCAATGTCCAACTATTTCAAGAGGTAGCGTATGATCAAGAACTGATAATAATGAAGGAAGAAGTCCAAGCTTCAGTGAAAATATTGGTGAAAAATAAAGCTCCAGGATTTGATGGAATACAAATAGAAACTTTTCAATAAACTGATGCAACACTGGAGGTGCTCACTCAACTATGCAAAGAAATTTGGAAGAAGCTTCCAGGCCAACCAATTGTAAGAGATCCATACTTATGCCCATTCCAAAGACAGGTGACCCAATGAAATATAGAAATCATTGAACAATGTCATTAATATCACATGCAAGTAAAATTTTTCTGAAAATAATTCAAAAACAGTTACAACACTACATCATCAGGAAACTGCCAAAAGTTCATATAGGATTCAGAAGAGGACATGAAACTAGGGATATCATGTATCTTGACTGAAAGCAAAGAGTACCAGAAAGATTTTTACTTGTGCTTTATTGGCTATGCAAAGGCTTTCCACTATGTGAATCATGACAAACTATGGTTAACATTGAGAAGAATGGATATTCCAGAACACTTAATTGTGCTCATGATGAACCTGTACATAAACCAAGAAGCAATTCTTCAAACAGAACAAGGGAATACTGAATGGTTTAAAAACAGGAAATGTGTGTTTCAGAGTTGCACCCTTTCATTATGCTTATATCATCTGTTTGCTGAGCAAATAATCAAGAAACTGGATATATGATGTCATAAAAACATGACATCAGGATTGAAGGAAGACTTATTAACAACCTGTGACATGCAGATGATACAAACTTGATTGTTGGAAGTAAAGAGGACTTAAAACACTTACTGATAAAGATCAAAGACCATAGTCTTCAGTAAGGATTGCAGCTCAATGTAAAGAAAACAAAAATCCTCACAACTGAACCAAAAAATAACATTGTGATAAATGGAGAAAAGATTGAAGTTGCCAAAAAGTTGATTTTGCTTGGAATCACAATCAGCACTCATGGAAGCAGCAGTCAGGAAATCACAGAATGTATTGTACTAGGCGGAGTCCTAGTGCTGTGAGTTAATGTACTAGACTGCAAAGTTGCTTTGACCACAAGGTCGGTGGTGCAAGCTCACCAGCTGCTCCTCGGAAACCTTATACAGGATCACTATGGGTCAGAACCAACTCGACAGCACTTTATAACAACAACAACATTGCATTAGGCAGATTTGCTGCACAAGACCTCTTTAAAGTGTTAAAAGGCAAAGATATCAGTCTGAGAACTAAGGTGTGCCTTACCAAATCTAAAGTATTTTCAATCACCTCATATTCAAGTGAAAGTTAGACAAAAATAAGGAAGATCACAGAAGAATTGATGCATTTGTGTTATGGTGTTGGTGAAGAATATTGAAAGGACTATGGACTGCCAGAAGAACAAAAAGAAAATCTGTCTTGAAAGAAATACAGCCACAATGTTCCTTAGAAGCCAGAATGGGAAGACTTAGTCTCTTGTACTTTGGGCATACTATCAGGAGAGACTACTCCCTGGAGAAGGACATCATGCTTGGAAAATTGGAGGGTCAGTGAAAAAGAGAAAGACCCCCAATGATTGGATTGACACAGTGGCAGCAGCAATGAGCTCAAATGTACAATTGTGTGGATGGCACAGGGCTGGGCAGTGTTTCATTCTGTTGTGCATAACATTGCAATGAGTAGAAACCAACTCAACAGTAACTAAAACCACAACAAAAACAATGCTTGAGAAGTACAGGTATGGCGAAAAAACGTTGAATAAACATATTTTTTCATGGGACTACATAAACTAATGGAAACAAACTATATCTAATAATTTAATTGCCATTAATTGTTAAGAATAAGATTTATTCTAGACTCAGTGCTAAGCACATCATAAATGTTATCTCATTTAATCTTTACAGTAAACCTGTAATGTGGGTATTCTTATCCCATTTACCAATAAAGAAAGACAGGGGCCCAGAAAGGATAAATAATTTGCCCAGAGGAGTCCTGGTGTGGTGCTGTGGGTTAATGTGCCAGACTGCAAAGGCATTTGCACTGCAAGATTGGTGGTTCAAGCTCACCAGCTGCTCCTCAGAAACCCTATACAGGGTCGCTATGGGTCGGAACTGACTCAATGGCACATCACAACTATAACAAATACATAGAATAACTACATTTGGAGCTCAGCCCTAACTGAATTCAAAGGCAAAGATTTTAATCCTTACATGATCATTGTCACTTAGTTCCATCTATTTGGAACATGCCCAGGTGTAGTTTTGTTTATATTCACCAAAGACTAAATCATTCACTTTAAATTTTCAGTCATAACTACCCTCTGCCTACAAAAGAAAAATGTAACACACAAATGTTTATACAATGACTTTAAATTAAGATTAGTCTTAGATATCCCAAAAACCCAATAACAACATGTTATATAGTGTCTTAAAACTAAGGCCCAAAAAATCATTGATCTGAATAAAAATACATCACTGGTTTGAACAATACTTGAAGAAGAATAAGTTATATGTGATGTAATGTAAATTGCACTAGCTGAAGAGTCTGGAGAGATGTAATTTCACATCGTGGCATTTATACAGATTACTCACTTAGCCAAGGCACATGGCCTCTTTGGACCTCTCTTTCCTCATCTGTAGAATGAACTAGGTGATCTCTACTAATTCCTTTCAGATTTAAATTCTGTGATCCTACCAACATTCACATGTCTGGAGCAATGAGGGATATCAAACATTATCTGGATATTTTCCAAACTCTCAAAAGCATTACATCTAAAATTCAAGGCCTGAGTTGTATTCCCCATTTCCCACATAATTATGCTATTTAATCATGGCTCCCACACAGGAACTCTGAGTCACAATCATTCATTTTCTTGCGGGACTTCCTAAATAGACAATAAGCTCCTTGAAGAAAGGGACTGATTTCAATTTAATTCTATATCCTCAGTGCTTGACACACAGAGCATGCTTCTTAAATACTGGCTGAATGAATAAGTGAAAACTTAGGGACCTACAGAGACTATAGGTAACCACAGTAACCTGTCTTAATTCGAGAAAGGAAGAGCAGCAATAAATAATGCAAAATAATCTTTTTTCCAGAACAAATAGTACTTTCAAAAAGTCGGTGTGTCTCTCCTGATCCCTCTTCTTATACAGTAGTTCTCAAATGTGAGTTGCATACAATTGGTGATATTCAAAGATGCTCCACATCCAATTAAGAAGCTCATCAGAGCCAGATACAAACTTCAGGGGTTTGTATTCAACACGCACTACACATTCAGCACTCTTCTTGGACATAATCAGAAGTTAAAAGGAATAATTAAAAAAAAAAAACAAAAAAACTGAAGCATCCAGCTGATATGAAGTGAGGGGAGACACACAAGAACACCCAAACCTACAGATGGTACCCATTTGACCTAGCCTTGATGGCTTGATAATCAGAACTCAACTAAAGGAAGATTTAATATAT
>NW_006408561.1:57087-65751 GCF_000296735.1 Chrysochloris asiatica
TTGAAAAGAGCCAAAATGAATAGAGAGAAATGCATGGAGGTAATTATAATCATTGTAATGAAACAAAGTATATGATTTGTTGAATGTAAACTGATGATTTGCCCTGTAAACTTTCACTCAACTCACAATAAAAACTTAAAAAAATAAAATAAAATAACCACTGCTATCAAGTCAATTCCAACTCACAGGATTTCCAAAACTGTAAATCATTATTGAGTAGGTAGCCTCATCTTTCTACCATGGAGTGACTGGCGGGTTTGAACCACCAACCTTGCAGTTAGTACCCCAATGCCAAATCCAGAGTGCCACCAGTGCTCCTTGGAGGGAGCAGCAGTTATTGATAATCTAGGTGCATTTTCTTCTAAAATATTTTTAATCAAGTATTTGTGTATGGGGAACGCGGTGACTCTGTAGGATAAACACTGGACTTCGAAACACAAGGTTGACAATTTGAGCCCACCCGTCACTCCACAGGAGAAACATGATACTCTCTGCTCCCGCAAAGATTTCTAGCCTTGAAAACCCTATACAGGTGAGTCAGAACCAATTCAACAGTGGTTAACAAAAACAATTCATGTATACCGCTTTTCATCAAAAATATGGAGTGTGCTAATGTTGCAACTGATATCAAATAATACATAAGAAATCTAAGAAAGTAAAATGTGAATTATTGTTATTAATAACTGATAGTATTAAGGTAGCCAGACACAAGACCAAACTATAAAAATAATTCTTACACACTGATTAAATAAACTTTTGAAAATCTAATGGATGAACGGAAGCCATTATCAGCAGCAGTAAAGTATGCCATAAAGTGCCCAGCATAAAATATCCAATAAATGAAAAATAATTATAAAGAGAAAACTAAAGCACTTTATTGTTGTTGTTGTTGTTGTTGTTAGGTGCCATTGAGTTGGTACCAACTCATAGCCACCTTATGCACAACAGAAAGACACACTGCCCAATCCTGCACCAACCTCATAACTGTTACTGTATTTGAGCCCATTACTGCTGCCACTGTGCCAATCCATCTTGTTGTTGGTCTTCCTGTTTTACATTGACCCTCCATTTTACCAAACATGATATCCTTCTCCAGGACCTGGTCCCTCCAGATTATGTATAATAAAGATAAAGTATGAGAGAAAAATCTGGCCATCCTGGCTTCCAGGGAGCATTCTAACTGTACTATGTTCAACACAGTTGTTCTTTTGGCAGTCCACAGTGCTTTTAATATACTCCTCCAACACCATAACTAAAATGCACCAATTCTTCTACAATCTTCTTTATTCACTGTCCACCTGTCACATGCATATGAGGTTACTGAAAATACCATGGCTTGGATCAGGCATACCTTAGTCCTCAAACTGACATCTTTGTTCTTCAGTGTTTTAAAGAGGTCTTATACAGCAGATTTCCCTAATTGCAATATGTTGCTTGATTTCTTGACTGTTGCTTCCTTGAGTGTTGGTGGTTTATCTGAGCAAAATGAAGTCTTTGACAACTTCAAACTTTTCTCCACTTATATGGATGTTGTTTATTGGTCCAGTGGTGAGAATTTTTGCTTTCTTTATGTTGAGGTGCCACCCATAGCAAAGGATATGGTCTTTTATCTTCATCAATAAGGACTTTAAGTCCTCTTCACTTTCAGCAAGCAAGGTTATATCATTTGCATATCGCAGGTTGCAATTGAGTCTTCCTCCAATCTGGATGCCATGTTTTCTTCATATAATCCAGCTTCTCAGATTATTTGCTCAGCATACAGATTTAATAAGTGTGGTGAAAGAATAGAACCCGGGCACACATCTTTCCTAATTTTAAACCTTTCCCTTATTCTGTTGGAACAACTGCCTCTTGGTCTATGTGCACATTCCTCAAGGCCACAATTAAGTGTTCCGGAATACTCATACTTCTCAATATTGTCCATAGCTTGTCATGATCCACACAATCTAAAGCCTTTGCGTAGTCAACAAAGCACAGGTAGACATCTTTCTGCCAAGATCCATCTGACCTTAGCATTCTCTGCTTTCTGCCAAGATCCATTTGACCTTAGCATTGATATCCCTTGGTTCACGTCACCTTCTGAATGTGTCTTGAACCTCTGGAAGTTCTCTGTCAATGAACAGTTCAGCCATTTTTAAATTATGTTTAGCAAAATTTTGCTTGCATTGGATATTAATGATATTGTCCAATGATTTCCACATTCTGCTGGCTCACCTTTTTGGAATGAGCACAAATACGGATCTCTTCCAGTCATTTGGCAAGGTAGTTGTCTTCCAAATTTCTTGACATAGATGAGTGAGTGCCTCCAGTGCTTCTTCAGTTTTTTTAAAGATTTCAATTTGTATTCCATCAAATCCCAGAGCCTTGATCTCTGTCAATGCCTTCCCTTCAATGCACCTTGGACTTCTTCCTTCAGTATTATTGGCTCTTGATCATATTCTACCTCTTGAAATGGCTGAACATAGATCATTTCTTTTTTTGTACAGTGGCTCTGTGTATCCCTTCCATCTTGTTTTGATGCTTTCTGAATTATTCAAATTTTGCATATAGAATCCTTCAATATCTGAAGTCAAAACTTGATTTTTTTTTCTTCAGTTCCCTCAGTTTGAGAAATGCTGAGTGTGTTCTTCCCTATTGGGATCTCTAGGTCTTTGCATATTTCATTATAATATTTGATTTTGTCTTCTCAAGCTGCCATTTGAAACTTTCTATTCAGCTCTTTTCCTTTCTCATTTCTTCCATTTGCTTTAGCACCTCTATGTTGGAGAGGAAATTTCAGTGTCTATTCTGACATCCCAATTGGACTTTTCCCTTTTTATCATCTTTTTAATGACCTTTTGTTTTCTTCCTGTATGATGTTGTTAATGTCATCATACAACTCTTCTGGTCTTTGGTCTTTGTATCTAATATATCAACTCTCTTCTTCAGATAATCTCTAAAATTGGGTGGGATATGTTCAAGGTCTTATTTTGGCTGTCATGGACTTGTTTGAATTTTCTTCAGCTTCAGACTGAATTTGCATGTGGTCTATTCTACTCACTGCCACGGCCTTGTTTTGGCTGATGATATGGAACTTTTCCACCGTCTTTTTCCAAAGATGTAGTCAATTTGATTTCTGTGTATTCCATATGGTGAAGTCCATGTGTATAGTTGTCTTTTTCTTTCTTTCTTTTTTTTTTTTAACAGTTTAAAAGTACATTTAATTTATTAATAGTATGGTTAAGTATTTTTTTAGGAATATGTTTACATTTGTATTTCCTCCTTTGTATATTTCTCTTTTTTTAATGTCTTATTGTGAATTATATGATAGTTTACATGGGAGAACATTAGCTTTACATTCATCCTATCATATATCATTTCATTGCCATAGTTACAATCCCCTCCATGCATCATCAACCAACCATAAGGTAAACCCTGCAAGCCTGCCCCCTTTTTGTATATTTCTTGTCTTTAGCTCTGTATGTTGTCTTTAAAAAAAAAAGGGATTTATTTCTCTCACAGAACTCTTGAAGCAGACAGTCGTTAACAGTTAATGAAAAATGAAATTAGTAAAAATAACAGGTTGTCATCGTTTGACCTGGACTTATGTGCCTGCATGTCTAACGGTAGAACTGAGTTCCAAAGGGCTTTCCATGGCTGACTTTTCAGAAGTAGACCTCCAAGACTTTCTAAAGTGCCTCTGGGTGGATTTGAACCTCCAACCTTTTATTTAATAGCCAATTTCATTAACCTGATGAACTGCCCACTATAGTTGAGTTAGTTCTGATTCCTACTGATCCTATAGGATTGAGCAGAACTACCTCAGAAGGTTTCTGAACTTGTAAATCTATAGAAGCTGATCGCCAAGTCTTTACTTTCTCAGGGCCTCGAACCTGTGACCCTTTGGTTTCCAGCCAAGCACTTAACCACTGCCCAGGGATGTTGTTTGACCAGATGCATTAGCACTGGGACTTATGATTGTTATTTGTTTGATTTTGCCTCAAAATATGGTTTCTGTTATGCCGGACATCCCGTCTGCTAACAAGGCATGAAAAGGGAGTCCTACCAGACACATCTTCCCTTAATTTTCACAGAAAAAACAGGTTTTCCCAATACTCTCCCTCTCTGATACTGTCTGGAGCTGGTTCACAGGGCCCCCCAGTCTTCAGGAGGGAGTTCGAAGTCATGATAACCTTAGACAACTGGAAGCTTAAACAAACTCAGATTTCTCTGAGTAAGGAAGAAGGGCATTGCATCCGTTTCCTGGGGTTCCCACAAAGTACAGGAAGACCTCAAAAGATCGTGTGGGTTCAATTCCAGACCACTGCAAGAACGCAAGTGTTGTAATCAAGTGAGTTGGATGCATTTCTTTTGGTTTCCTAGTGCACTGAGAAGTGATGTTGACACTCAGCTGTGGTCCATGTAGCATGATGAAAGAGTCTAAAGGATTGTGAAAATGACCAGAACAGGACACAGAGACATATAAAAGAGCACATGTTGTCAGATAAATGGCACCGATAGGTTTGATCCACACAGGTGACTACACATACCTTCAATTTGTAAAAAATGCTGAATCTGTGAAGTGCAATGAACTACAGATCAGAGAGGGAGAGTATTGGGCAAAACTGGTTGTCTTTTATGTTCTTGAAAAAATGTATTTGCAATGAAGAAGACATTGGTCTTGCAAAATTCTATCATGCAATCTCCAGCATCATATCTATCATTAAGGCCACATTTTCCAACTACTGTCCTTCCTCTTTCCAACCTTTGCATTCCACTTACCAGTAATCATCAATACATCTCGTTTACATGGTTGATCAGTTTCAGACTGAAGAAGTTGGTACAATTCTTCTGTTTCATCATCACTGGCTTTAGTGGTTGGTGCATAAATTTGAATAATAGTGGTATTAACTGGTCTTCCTTGCAGACATATGGATTTTATCTTATCACAGACAGTGTTGTACTTTACACAGATTTTGATATGTTCTTTTTGATGATGAAAGTGACAACATTCCTCTTCAATTTTTCATTCCTGGCATAGTAAACCATGTATTTGTCAGATTCAAAATGGCCAATGCCAGTCCATCTAAGTTCACTAATGCCTACAATATAGATGTTTATACATTCCATCTCAGTTTTGACACTTTCCAATTTCCTAGATTCATACTACATACTGTGCTTGTTCTGATTATTAATGGATGTTTACAGCTGTTTCTCTTCATTTTGAGTTGTGCCCCATGAGCATATGTAGGTCCTGAGGGCTTTACTCCATTTGTGTCATCACACTCAACTCTACTTTGAGGGGGCAGCTATTCCCCAGACACATTTTGAGTGACTTCCAGCCTGAGGGGCTCATCTTTATGCTCTATATCTCATAATATTCTGGTGTTCTTTATTATGTCTCAATATTCAATATTCTGGTGCTGACAGAGTTCCACTGTTATTTATAATGTTTTCAGTGACTAAATATTTGGAAATAGTCTAGCTCTCCTTTTTTCTGGTCTGTCTTTGTCTGGAAGCTCAGCTGAAACCTGTCCACCATGGGTGGCCATGTTAGCATTTAAAATATTTGTGGTATATCTTCGAGCATCACAGCAACATGCAAGCCACTACAGTACGACAACTTACAGACCAGTGGGGAAAGCACTTTATTAAAGGACAAAAAATACTTCATTAATTGAAGAAATAGATCAAGATCCTGGATGGAATAGCTCAATATTTTAAAAGTATAAGCTAGTTCTTTAAATTACTCTACAAATTTAATGCAATCTCAATGATAATTTTAATCGTAGAATTTTATGGAACTTACTAAACAATTACAAATTAATGTAAAAAAGAAAATGTGAAAAATAATGTGTCACTTGCCCTACCAGAAATCAAACTACAGGGGATACGATCATGAAAATATAATATTGATGCAGAAATCAGCAAAAAGTTCAGCAAAATAGGCTACACAGTCTTAAAAACAGATCCAGCAATATATATGAACATGTTTTCTTATAAATAGCTCATTATAAGCAGGAAACAGAATGTGGAAATGAAGGTGCCAACAACTCAACTCAGACTCATAATGACCCTCTAGAACTGCCCAACAAGGTTTCCTAGGATGTAATATTTACATGAGCAGATTACTAGGTCTTTTCTTCTACAGAGCTGTTGGTGAGTTTGAACTGCCAATCTTCTAGTCAGCAACAAAGGGCTTAACCATTGTGCCACACGCTCTCCTTAGACATGAAAATATCCTATTGCCACGCAGTTGACTCTGACTCATAGTGAACCTATAGGACCACGTAGAACTGCCAATGCGTTTTCAAAGCTGTCAATCTTTAGGGAAGCTGACTGCCACACCTTTCTCCCAAGGAGTGACTGGTAGGTTGGAACTTTTCTGTCAGAGCCCAGCACTTAGCTACTGTACCAACAGGGCTCATTGGAGATGAAGGTACTACTTAATAATGGTACTGGGATATAAGGAATCAATCAGAACTAAAACTAAAGTTAGACTCCCTACCTCATATCATACAGATAAAAAAATGTCATATATTAAACAAAAGTTAAAAAAGAAAAGGATTTAAGTATAAAAAGAAGAGTTTTCATATTTTATAAGGCAGAGAAGTTCTTCCTAAGCACCATAAAAAAATCAGCAACTACTAAGGAAAATATCATTAGTTTTAGCCATCTAAATATGTTAAATTT
This sequence comes from Chrysochloris asiatica, assembly GCF_000296735.1. Classification (NCBI taxonomy): domain Eukaryota; kingdom Metazoa; phylum Chordata; class Mammalia; order Afrosoricida; family Chrysochloridae; genus Chrysochloris; species Chrysochloris asiatica. The sequence goes on from NW_006408561.1 coordinate 63,760, forward strand.
CTGTATGAAGAAAGATAGCACAGACAACAAAAATACCACAGATAACAATGATAAACAAAGTTTAAAAATGAGCAACATTCACCAAAAGACACCATTAAGAAAGTGAATTGCCAAATCCCAAAATGAAAGACATTTGCAGCACGCTCACTATTGTTGTAATGTGCCATCAAGTTGGTTCCAACTCATAGCAACTCTGTATAGGGTTTCCAAGGAGTGACTGGTGGGTTTGAACTGCTGACCTGCTGTTAGCAGTCCAGTGTTTAATCCCACAGATAAGTGATAAATAACTCATATTCATTCAACATAAATAACTCCTATATATCCTTTTTAAAAATAACCTGCACAAAAAATATTCCAGAAATGTGAACAAAGAGAACATTCAAATGATCAATAAACATCTGTTATTGTTGTTGTTAGGTGCCGACTCATAATGACCTTATACACAGAACAAAACACTGCCCAGTTCTGTACCAATCTCACAAGCATTGTTACACTTAAGCACTTTGCTGCTGCCATTATGCCAATCCATCTCATTGGGGGTCTTCCTCATTTTTGCTGACCCTCCACTTTACCAAACATGATATCCTCCAGAGACTGGTCCCTCCAGATAATATGTCTGAAGTATAATAAACATATAAAAGATGATATATATGCAGAAACAAAATAATGTTTAAGCATAATATTTTGGTATGTATGAAGGGGCTTTAAAACATAGAATTAAGATACAGGGAGTTTTCCATGAACCTTTTGAAACCCCCTGGTATGTCCTTCTACTCTCATATTCAATTTTGTAACTGGACCCAAGCCACAAACTCAGATTTGATTATGACCCTGATTATGTGCATGCCAACAGGGCATAAAGAAAGACTCGAAGAGTCTCAGCTTCCTTTCACAAGGAGTCTTTCTCAGGGGAAGACGTTTCAGTAGCCTCATCTGACCTTGGATGAGGGGCTGCTCAATCTGGATGGCAAGTGAGTTTGGCTGATATCTGGGGCTCTGCATACTCCAAGTCTTCTGAATCCTATTGTATATCACTATTTAATTCTTAGACTTTCATTTTTTTCTTGACCAGTTCCTTAACTTACACATAAAAGACACAACAAAACTGTGACTTCAACTGCTGGTGGAATTCTGACAGTTCGCAGAATCAAACTGTGATTTGGTTTTGTAGTGTATCAGTCATGGGATCGCAAAAGATAAAAGATTCACTTAAGTTAATTCTAGTAAGTCCTTCAATTTTAGTCCTATTTTGAGTAAAAAGTTTAGGGACTTCCATTTGATTTTCCATTTCTTTAATTTTCAGGGACCCTCAACCAACTATTCCATTCCATAATCTTGCATTTCTATTGTATAACAATACAATCAATAGTTTGATTAATTTTTCTACTACCTCTTGCCATTAGCTGCCAAATTCAAATTTATGAATATCAATTAGATTTCATTCAGGCTACATAACTAATTCCAGATCTTCCTCATCTCCTTGAGGGTCTTTTTTTTTCTTAAATGTTTTATTGTGAATTATGTGATAGTTTACATGGGAGAACATTAATTTTACATTCATTCTATTGTATATTGTCTCATTGCCATAGTTACAATCCCCTCCATGCATCATCAACCAACCAAAGGGTATACCCTGCAATCCTACCCCCCACACCCCCAAAGTCTTCAGTGCTCTCCCTCTCTGGATCTAAAGTCTCCAGATGCTCCATTGCTCCACATCATCATCTCTGCCTCCATTTCAGACATCACTGCTTCTCTGGGTAGGGTCCCACTCTCTGCTCTTCTCCCTTGATGGTCCTAGGAACCTCTGTTCCTAGACTGAAAAGTTAATCACTCCCCTCCTTGCTATAAAATATCTACCTTTACATTTCCAACCCTCACAATCAGTTCTGATAACAATTATTTACTGTTGTATCAGCCACGCCTAGACAGATTGGATACTACTCACTGGAGATTCTACTTTCTTTCAGGCCCTCTGAATCTAGGTTCCCT
>NW_006408561.1:67630-68672 GCF_000296735.1 Chrysochloris asiatica
TCTGATCTCTTGAATGCTGCTTCTGTGAGTGTTGATAGTTGATCCAAGAAGAATGAAGTCCTTGACAACTTCAATCTCTTCTCCATTGATAAAGTAAGAGATAGGTTAAATAAATTATGATGCATTCATACAAGGGAAGCCTACAAAGTCATTATAAAGAAATAGATCTACGCGTACTACTTAGAAGTCTTTCTTAGGCATACTCTTAAGGAAAAGAGACAAGTTGCATAACAAAAAAACTTTTGCATGTATGTGCATCCTTGAATACAAAGAGAAAGGTATAAAAGAATACACACCAGACTCATAACATACAGAGATTTACAGGTTGCAGGCAGAGAAGGCGCTTCCACATTTTATTCTGTGAACAGGTATGCATCACTTACCATCCAAGATACTTTCTACAAGAGAAGACGTTACGTGATTTAGACTGTACTAAGCACCATATTAAGAAGAGGCCGTGGAATGAGGAATATCATTGCTGATGTCCGAAAACAGAGAATATCAGAAAGATATTTACCTGTGCTTTTATTGGCTATGCAAAGGCTTTCAATTGTGTGGATCATGACAAGCTATGGACAACATTGCAAAGTACGAGTATTCTGGAACACTTAATTGCACTCATGGGGAATCTGTACCTGGACAAAGAGGCAGTTATTCGAACAGAACATGGGAAAACTGAATGGTTTAAAATTAAGAAAGGTGTGTGGCAAGGTTGTATTCTTTCACCATACTTATTCAACCTGTGTGCTGAGCAAATAATCTGAGAAGCTGGGTTCTATGAAGAAAAACGTGGTATCAGGATTGAAGGAAGACTCATTAACAACCAGCGATATGCAGATGATACAATCTTTCTTGTTGAAAGTGAAGAGGACTTAAAACATTTACTGATGAAGATCAATGAGCACAGCCTTCAGTATGGATTACATCTCAATGTAAAGAAAACAAAACTCCTCACCATTGGACCAATAAACAACATTCTTATCAATGGAGAAAAGATTGAAGTTGTCAAGGGCTTCATTCTTCTTGGATCAACTATCAACAC
>NW_006408561.1:70062-72416 GCF_000296735.1 Chrysochloris asiatica
TGGGACCATGGAAACGTTTTCATTTCTATGTTAAGAAATATAAAATGCTTGAGGCTGATGGATCAAGCTAAAAGAGAGACAAGATCCAAGTGGTAGAGGTGCAAATCTGGAACTACACTGTTTTCCTGAAACTATATAGATCAAAGGAGTTCTTGGGTGGTACAAAGGATTAACGTCCTGTCGACTAACAAAAAGGTTGCACACTCAAGTCCACCCACAGGCACCTAAGAAAAATTCAGCAATCTACTTCAGAAAAATAAGCCACTTAAAACCTTGAATAGCACGGTTCTACTTTAACATACATGGAGTCAAGTCACCATGAGTCAGAATCTGCTTGATGACAACTGTGTATATGGATGGGAAAGGACCACAGATTTTAAGTTGAGGCAGGATCAAGGGTTTTCTGCTCCACCACTTCCCAATTGTGTGTTAGTGGAAAATTTACTTAACCTTCCTGAGTTCCAGTTTCCCCAGCTGTTTACAAAAGGAGAAAAATAATAGCATATTTTACATAAGGGTTGTGATGATTAAATACAGTATATAAAATGGTCAGCCCTGAGCTCAAACCACTGTAAAAGAGTAATGAATAGTGACTATCTTTTTATTTAATAAAATGAGGGAAGTACAGAGTATCATTTCTACTTTGATCTTCTAGTCAGAGTCCCACTGTATAATAAACAATTTAGATAGAACGGTTTTGTTGCTTCTGCTCCTTCCTTAGTTTTCAGTTTACCCTGAGAAAGGCAGTATTGCCACTACTTTCCATCAGTCTGTCATACAGTGGTGGATTGTGTGTTGCTGTGATTCTGGAAGCTAAGCCACTGGTATTTTACATGCCAGCAGTATCACCCATGATGCACAGGTCTCAGCTGAGGACAGACTAGGAAAAAGGAGAAGCAGATCACATCTGAATTTTCAGTCATTGAAAGCCTTACAAATAGCAACAGAACATTGTCAGATATTTTGCCTGAAGATGAAAATGTTACAAATAACACCAGAATACTGTGAACTATAGTGTCAGAAGACAAGCCCCTCAGCTTGGAAGGCACTCAAAATACGATTGGGGAAGAACTGCCTCCTCAAAGTAGAGTTGGCCATGATGATGCAAATGGAGTAAAACTTTCAGGACCTTCATTTGTTGATGGGAAAAACTCAAAATGAGGAGAAACAGCTGCAAACATGCATTAATGATTGGAACATGGCATATACGATATTGTTCCTATTGTAAGTCAGTTCCTCCTTGTAGCGACCAAACATATGATTTCCAACGAGTGACTGGTGAGTTTGAACCACCGATCTTGTGGCTCAAACTGACTGGAAAATTGCAAATTGTCAAAAATAAAATGGAACATACAAATATTATTTTCCTAGTGAGCTGAAATGAACTGGAATTGGCCATTTTGAATCTAAAAATCATATGGTTTACTATGCTGGGAACAAAATACTTGAAGAGGAATAGCTCTGCATTCATTGTCAAAAGGAACATTTCAAGATATATCTTGAAATACAGTGCTGTCTGCAATAGGAAAATATCGATACGCCTACAAGGAGTCCTGGTGTGGTGCTGCGAGTTAGTGTGCTGGACTGCAAAGTCAGTTCAAACTCACCAGCTGCTCCTCAGAAACTGTATCCAAGATTGCTGAGTCAGAACCGACTCGATGGCACTTAACAACAACAAGGAAGATCAGTTAATACCAGTTATTCAAATTTACCCATCAACCATGAAAGCCAAGGATTATGAATAATTGTACCAACTCCTTCAGTTTGAAATTGATCAATATACAATCAAGATGCATTAGTAATTACTTATGATTGGAATGTGAAAGTTAGAAACAAAGATGATCAGTAGTTGAAAATTATGGCCTTGATAGAAATAATGCTGGAGATCACATAATAGACACTGCAAATACCTTTTTTAAGTGGCATAAAAGGCAACTAGTCCAGATATAGTGCTGTAGGATAAGCACTGGATTGATAACTGGAAGGTCAGTGGTTCACATTCAACAGCCACTCCTCAGAAACTCTATAAAGCAGGGATGGGGAAACTTTTTTCTGCTAAAATTTATAACATCATTCATTGTTGTTGTTGTTAAATGTTGTCAAGTTGGTTCTGACCCATAGTGACTCTGTACTGGGTTTCCGAGGCTGTAAATCTTTACAGGAGCAGAAAGCCTCATCTTTTTCCCACAGAACTGCTGGTAGTTTAAAACTGTTGACCATGAGGTTAGCAGCCCAACTCGTAACCACTTTATGAACTTGAAAATTGTTGTTGTTGTCAGGTGCCATCGAGTCGGAACCGACTCATAGCGACCCCATGCACAGCAGAACGAAACAATGCTCGATCCTGGGCCAAC
>NW_006408561.1:74401-82421 GCF_000296735.1 Chrysochloris asiatica
ACAGTCTGCCCCTGGTCTTGTCTTCACTGATGATATGGAGCTTTTCCATCTTCTCTTTCCACAGATGTAGTCTATTTGATTTCTATGTGTTCCATCTGGCAGGTTTTTAGCCTGCCTAAAAATATATATATCATTTAACTCAAATAGTATATAGGGTTGCTATGAGTCAGAACCAACTCTATGGCACTTAGCAACAACAATGTGGTGACTGAACTGTGGTTGCCTTAGCAGGACCAGATCAAATTATTTTAATGGCTTTATATGGCCCATGAGCCAGAAGTTCCCCACCCCTGCTATAAAGTGTCCCAAGGAGTAGGAACCCACTTAACAACAACAAAAATGATACACTTGGTCCTCACCAGATGGAATAAACAGAAATCAAATTAACTACATCTGTAGGAAGACAGGGTAGGAAAACTCAATTAGCATCAACCAAAACAAGGCCAGGGGCCAGCTGTGAAACAGACCATTATTTGCTCATATGCAAGTTCATGTTGAAGCTGAAAAAATTAAAACAAGCCCATGAAAGCTAAAATATGACCTTGAGCATATCCCATCTGAATTTAGAAACCATCTCAAGAACAGATTTGATGCATTAAATGCTAATGACCAAAGACCAGAAGAGCTATTGGATGGCATCAAGAACATCATACAATAAGAAAGTAAAAGTTTGCTGGAAAAAAAACCCAGAAAGAAAAGACCAAAATGGATGTTAGAAGAGACTGAAATTTATTCTCCTGGGTAGGCATGCTAAAGGGAATGGAAGAAATGAGGCAGTGAAAAGAAAATGTCAAAGGGCAGCTCAGGAACACAAAGTCAAGTAGACCTGAAGTTGGAAAACCAAAAGGAAAGAACATGCACAGCATGTCTCAATCTGAAATAACCGAAGAAAAATATTCAAATTTAGACTTGCAGTATAGAAGGATTCTGCAGTCAAAATGTTTAATGAAGCAGAAAGCATCAAAAAGAAGATAGAAAGTATACACAGAGTCACTGTACCAGAAAGAAATGGTCAGTGTTCAACCGTTTCATGATCAAGAACGTATGGTGTGAAAGGAAGAAATGTGAGCTGCAGTGAAGGCATTGGTGAAAAATAAGGCTTCGGAAATTGATGGAATAGAAATTGAAAATGTTCAACAAAGTGATGCAGTACTAGAAGCACTCATTTGTGCCAAGAAATTTGGAAGAGAGCTAGCTGACCAATTGATTGGAAGAGATTGTATTTCTGCCCAAAGGTGACCCAGTGGAATGGGGAAATCAGCAAACAACATCATTAATAGCACATGCAAGTAAAATTTTGCTGAAGATAATTTAAAAATGACTGCAGCTATATATTGAAAGAGAACCGGCAAAAATTCTAGCAAGATTCAGTAGAAGACGTGGAACTTGAGATATCATTGCTGACTATCAAACGGATCTTGCTGAAAGCAGAGAATATCAAAAAGATATGTACTTGTGCTTTATTCACTATGCAAAGACTTTGGAGTGTGAGGATCATGACAAGTCATAGATAAGATTGCGAAGAATGAGTATTCCAGAACATTTGATTGTGCTCTTGAGGAACCTGTGCATAGACCAAGATACAGTCATTCAAACAGAACAAGGAGATACTGCATGGTTTAATATCAGGAAAGGTATGCACTGGGGTTGTATTTTTTTTTCAATATACTTATTCAATCTATATGCTGAACAAATAATCTGTGAAACTGGACAAATTATGAAGAACGTGTCATCAAGATTGGAGAAGACTCATTAACAACCTGTGATATGCATATGATATGACCTTGCTTGCTGGAAGCAAAAAGGACTTAAAATACTTCCAAATGAAGATCAAAGACAGCACCTTCAGTATGGATTGTACCTCAATGTAAAGAAAATAAAAATCCTCACCACTAGACCAATAAATAATATGATAAATGGAGGAAAAAATTGAAGTTGTCAAAATAAAAATCCTCAAAATAAAAATCCTCACCATTGGACCAATAAATAATATGATAAATGAAGAAAAGGTTAAAGTTGTAAAATCTTCATTTGCTCAGCTCCATAATCAACACTCATGCAAGCAGTAGCCAAAAAAATCAAACAACATATTGCATAAGGCAATTCTGTTGAAGAAGAGCTCTTTAAAGAGCAAAGATGTCAGTTTGAAGACTAAGGTATGCCTGACCCAAGCCATGGTATTTTCAATAGCTTCTATTCGCATGTGAAAGTTGTACAATTAAGAGAGATGACCGTAGAAGAATTGAAGAATTTGAGTTGGGGTGTTGGACAAGAATATTGAAAGTATTATAGACTGTCAGAAGAATAAACAAATCTGTGTTGGAAGAAGTACAGCCTGAGTGCTTCTTGGAAGCCAGGTGAGACTTCATTTCTCATACTTTGGAAATGGTATCAGGAGGAACCAGTTCCTGGAAAAGGACATCGACATCATGCTTGGTAAAGTTGAGGGTGAGCAAAAAAGAGGAAACCCCCCAACAAGATGGATTGGCACAGTGGCAACCACAATGGACTCAAGAGTAACAATTGGGAGGTAGGCACAGAACCAGGTAGTGTTTCGTTCTGTTGTAATTATGAGTCAGGACTGATTCGAAAACACCTAACAACAATAAGGCAGAATTAAAAGAACCCTAGTGGCACTGTAGGATAAGCTTTGGACTGCTAAATTCAAGGTCAGCAGTTCAAATCCACCAGCTGCTCAGTGGGAGAAAGATAAGGTTTTCTGTTCCTATAAAGAATCAACCCATGGCAGTGGGTTTGTTTGGGGTTTAAGGCAGGATTGTGGAATCCCTAAGTGGTGTAAGTGGGTAAGATGTTGAGCTGCTAATTGAAAGACTAGAGGTTCAATCTACCCAGATATGTTTTGGAAGAAAGGCCTAGTGAGGTACTTTCAAAATACTTTCCATTGGAAACCCCTTGGAGCACAGTTCTACTCTGACACACAAGAGGTCTCAAGTAGGAGCCAAACTAACAGCAATTGATGGGTAAGGCAGGATTGTAATTACGATACCCACTGTCTTAAATGAAGGAATTAAGTTACCCCGCAAAAGATCGAATGCCCACAGAGAGGATGACATGAAAAGAGAGGATGACGTGAAGAGATGGAGTGGCTGGGAACTTGGGATCCAGAGAGGGAGAGGGGCTGTGTGCTGAAGACCATGGGGGGGGGGGGTGGCGGGGGGGATTGCAGGGTATACCCTTTGGTTGGGTGATGATGCATGGACGGGATGGTAACTATGGCAATGAGACGATGTATGATGGAATGAATGTAAAACTAATGCTCCCCCATGTAGATTGTCACACAATACACAAAAAAAATTAAAAAAAAAAAAAAAAAAGATCGAATGCCCACCATATGTCTCTGTCTCTGAAGAGTAGATTTACAGATCCAGTACTAGTTCCTGGTACCTCACATCTATCCTTTTTCTAATCAGACTTTATTATGTGTTACACCAGAAAAAGTAGTAGAAGATGTTTAGCAGGAAAAGAAAGACAGAAAATAAGCAATTTGTTAGAAATATTTGCACACAGAAAATCACATATGACTTTGGATTTTACACTTAAGAGCCTCCTGCTAAAGGAAAAAAAAAAAAAAAAAGAGTCCCAAATCTGATCAATAGCAGGGAAACTATAATACTGATCCCTTTCACCAGAGAAATTTACAACCAAATAGAGCTTTAAAGCCAGGATTCTCACAGCAATGAAAATGATGTGGCCAGAGAAGGGGGTTGGGGGGAGGATGGTAAAGAAAGACCTCAGTGATAACATCCTGGAGATATCTCTCAGCTCCATTACACTATCCAAAAGAAATATAATAGGATTTGAGGCCCAATTATTACTTCCTCCATCTAACCCCCTTCATTTAACATATCATTAGTATTTTTAGACAAGTCCCTTGGGGCCCTCACACTTTCGTAGGTGAGTCAGACAGCAAGAGCCATGGCAGTTATCCAAAGAAACTGATCCCTCTTTTAATGCTCTTTCCTGGTTACCTGCTATAATGCAATTATCATGTACTGAAGCAATTTTCGGGAAAATGACTTGACAAGAAGAACTATGTCATTTTGTAAACAAGAACAAATGTTGTAATTGGATCTTAATTACACAATGCTCCAAGAGGTTATTTTTATTTCTTTGTTTGTTAATGCAATTATTTAGCTTCCCTATTTTAGCCTTGACCTTGCAGGAAGAGGGTATTTTCCAGTCAGCATAATGCTTTATCTTTGAAAGCTACAATCAATAAGGATAATTAATGATGCCGGCTGCAATGATAGCCTCAGCAATCATTATCCCACATTAATCCCTGCAGTCAGGTTGGGGGTCAAGGCCATCTAAATCATTCACCTAGGGGTGGAGAAATTCAAATAATTTACCAATTTAAATCCTTGCAAACAAATCCCACTTTATTTTCAAAGCAGTTTGAATGCTGGCAGGGTTCAGTTTGTGTATTTTCACTGGATGCTTTTTTTTTTTTTTTTTTTGTGGCAAGATACAGACTTTATATTAGCATTGCAGTTTTGCTGTTTATGCTTTGATAAATTAATGTAAAAACATGCAGCACATGAAATGCTGCTGTGCCTGAAGGAACATGGCACATTTAGCATTTCACACATACTTTGTCCCTGGTTTTAAAAGAGGAAGGAAGGAGGAAAAGAAGGGGGAGAGGGGAGGGGAAAAGAAGAAAGTAGAACAGAGGGCAGAAAGAGAGCTGTGGTCTCAGGATGGAAGAGACCTGGGGAAGAAGTTTGGAAAATATAAATTAGAAAATCTTTGAGTTGGAATTACAGGCTTGCTCAGCATTATTGACAAGGCTGTTGGATGAGGGACTTTCTCCTGGATCCTGTAAAACAACCTCTACTGAGGTCTGTTTCTACCTTTTCCCCCTGCCACCACCTAACACACAAACTAGATGACTTGATCTATAACTTTAATTGTCCATTATGGATCAAACTTGGTTATACAGAATTCCATTGGGTTCCCAAATATATTTCAATGATATCATCATAATTAGTGCTTTACTATAAATCATATGCCTAGTCTACAAAGACTGCAGATGATAATCAAATTGATGCCTTCTCTCTCTTTCTCTCTCTCTCCCAACTGACACTGAATTAGCAAATGAAGAGAAGTCTATAATCCATAGGGTCTCAATAAATATTTGTTGGTATGAAATAGCCAAGTTCATCTCACCTTTTTTTTTTTTTTAAGTCTTGTCCATATGGGAAAGATTACAACAGCTAAAGTGAATTTTCCTGGCACAGTGATTAGGGACTGGGATGTTAGTGGGGGGTTGGGAAAGATGGAAGACAATAAGAGATAGCTGCTAGAAACAGAGTAAAATATCTGTACAATGCAGTCCAAATCCCACTCCCCTCACCGTGAGAAATTCTCTGCTAAGACTGCGTTGAAAGCTGCTGAGAATTTATCACCCGTTGCTTTTTCATTATGAACAGTGACTGATAAAGAGAAAGCACTTAACATGTCTGAGCACAGTTATTATATTTATGATAAGAAACTCTTTCTAATGAGATTTTATCACTATTTCACCATCTCCCAAATGTAGATCCTTGTTTCATCCTGGCAAAAGAAAAACAGAAGGCATTTCTTGTCTTCGGATATATCTGAGTGGAAGGAAAAAGGGAGTAAAACTGAATTAAGAGGGGAACGTGAACTATGTATGTGAACATGGAAAACCACATGTCATTCTTGGTTGGACTAGGAAACAGCATGCTCCCTTCCAGCTCTCCAGCTGCCTAATAGTCTACCATCTGTCTTTCTAGATTTCTTATGATAAAGGACCAGTCTTTGCAGTCATCTTCTTCCCTCTTCGCTCCATCTCTATCTGGCCCCTTCACCTTGTCCTCCATCAATAAGGAATTGTTATTGAGCACCTGCAAACAGAGCCAGCTACATAATTTGTTGGATCCAATGCAAAATGAAAATGCGGGGCCCCACCTAGCACAATAAGTCAAGCTTCTCTTCCCATAGGCCTGCCACCCCAATCTACAGTAGAATTGCAATCCCCAACGGACTGCAACTGTCACAACTGGGATGTAATTGTACTTAGATCTAGTAGTGCACCAGAGACCTCCGCCCAATGTGCCACGGCACTACTGCCCAGAACAGGGATGCGTGTGGCCTTACCCAACCCTGCAACACTATGGGACACTCATCAGCCCTGACCCTCCCCATGCCCACACCCAGGATACATGAAGACACACTAGTACATAGGAAAGTCCCCTAAACCAAAAGAAGCCTGGGGATATCAGGAATGTAGGTCCATTTCCATAGCAGCAGAAGACAGTGACCATAGAGTAAGACCTGCTGTGGTAACTATCGTACTAATGTGTGGTTACTGCCCAAACCAGTGTGTGCAATGGGTTAGTATAATGAAGACAAATACAGAACCCTAAAGACCCAGTACAGTAATTTCATTTACAACCAATCATTGGAGCATGCAATGTCTATTTTAATGTTGGTTCTGCCTCTAATGAGCCCTATAATCTTGGGCCTCCATAGTTGCTTACCTCCAAGCATTTTCCTAGGATGCAACTAGATGAATCAGTTTGAATCTATATTCAAATCCCAGTTCTGTCATTTGCCAGTTACATAACCTCAGGTAAATTACTTAGCCTTTATAAGGTTTGGTCTTCTGATCTGTAATAGGGATAATCCTTCAACTGCAAAGACATGAGGAGCATGAAATGATATAACAAACACTACAATGTCCCTGGTAGTTCTGGTAGCATAGTGGTTATGAGTTGGGCTGCTAACCTCACAGTCAGAAGTTCAAAACGACCAGCCGTTACATGGGAGAAAGATGAGGCTTTCTGCTCTCGTAAAGATTTACAGCCTCGGAAACCCTGTACAGGGTCGCTATGGGTCAGAACTGACTCCATGACCCACTACCACCACCATCACCACAATGCCCCTGGAATAGTGCACATAGTAGGGAACAATGTCAATTCCCTTTTGCTTTTCTACTTTTTCAGTTTTCTCATCTGTAGCACACACAAGTGCTAAATGAGTTCCAAATGGTCTCCTAGCTCCACTATTACCTGAATCTAAAAACTGCCTGTTTTCTAGATTGATTGCATCCCACATGTTGTGCACCAGGGACTGTGCTGTGTGCTGAGGATAGTAATAGTGAGCACTGTCTTTGACTCGGGGAGTTTATTATTCCAGCAAGAAATACGTCCATAACAATTATTTATGGCCTTAACAAGGACAGGGAGGTGCTGCACAGTACCATTATGTTAGCAATGCTGATCTAGGCTGCATATCTCAAAATGTCTCACCTAACACCGGAATTTTCGATATTTCAGAGTCAGTCCTTTGGAGTTTGAATTATAAATGGCCATGAAAGTACTTTAAGTTCTTCTTGACTAATAATAGTTTGAAGAAATGAGTTCACAGTGAGCTAAAAGTGGTAAGGGAGTGTGGGATAGAGGAATGGGTGCTTGAATGATGGAAGAAGCAAAGAGACATCAGGGAGGAGGGAGAGAAAGCACAACAAACATCACGTGGTACATTTATATGTGTGCTATTTCCCCAACACTCACCTGAAGAGCAGTGTAGATGGGACAATTTCTAGCATATAACTTGAGGTGGTAGAAGGTTCCAGAGAAAGGAAAATTGGCTCTTTGGCACAACCAAAGCCCTAGACTTTGCATGTTTTCACTTTTAAACAAATTCCATAACCTAAGTAATTTTAAATCAGTTGCCAGTAAATTGGCTCAGACTCATGACAACCTCATGCATGTCAAAGTAGAACTATCCTCCGCAAGGTTTCAATGGCTACTTGTCAGAAGTAGATCTCCAAGCCTTTTTTCTGAGGTGCCTCTGGATAAACTCAAACCTCTAACCTTTGGTTAGCTGAAAATTATATTAACACTTTGCACTCACCACCCAGGGAATCCAGTTTACAGCTTTATTCAGGCTCACATTGCCTTCTTTGTTATTGTTCTTGTTTTATTTAAGGTTTTTATTGTGGATTGAGTGAAAGTTTACAGAGCATATCATC